>NC_061823.1:32235174-32242674 GCF_019202785.1 Penaeus chinensis
AATAATAGTAATAATAATAATAATAATAATAATAATAATAATATAATAATAATGATATAATGATAATAATCATAATGATATGATGATAATAATCATAATGATAATAACAGCAATAATAAGGACAATCATGATAATGATAATAATGACAATAATGATAATGATAACAATAATAAAAGCGATAATAAAAACAAAACTCGTAATGATACTAATAACAATGATGATAGTAACAATAATAATAATTTTAGATTTATTGAAAGAGAGAACAGATTTGCAATCCTCCTTAAATTTAAAACTTTCCGAACCCGGAAAAAAAAGGGAAATTTCCCAACCCAAAATTTGATTAAAAAGAGATTTTGGGTAAAAAAACAACAATAATAAAAATAAGAAATTTTAAGAAAAAGATTGAAAATTTATAAAGAAACAAAAATGATTACAATGAAAATAAATGATAAGAAATAATAAATGTATTGGGTAAAAAAAATTTTCAATGATAATATAGGGAAATATTTAAAAATAATTTTAAAAATGATAGTTAAATAATAAAAATAAAATAAAAAGGATAATTTATAGTGATTTAGAGTAATGGGAGTAAATAAATAAAAAGATAATGATAATGATAGTAATAATAACAAAATTACTCTTGATAGCAATGTTGATAATAATGTAATGTAATGATGCCTATACGGATTTCAAATGTCAAGGAGAAATCACGATAAACGAACGATGGAAAAGATTATAAATATGAGAAGACAAATTTAAATTGCCTTTGCAAACCCACCTGGAAACCCTTGTCCCAGATTAGCAAAATAACAGAGCCGACAAGGAGAGGAGAACAGATGAAGAAGAGAACAAAAAGAAAAAGGAAAAAGGGGTTTAAGGGGATAGAATATAAAATAAAGGATAGGGGGGGGAAAAAAAAAAGTTTTAAAATTTTGGAAAAATAAAAAAGTTTGAAGGAAAAAAGTGGGTTATAAGAATAAAAGTAGGGGAAAAAGAATGAATATAGAAATATAGGGTAAGTTTATTTACTGGGAAAAAATGATGACTGTAATAGGTTTTAAAGGTAATTAAAAAGTAATAACAAAATTACGAAATGACCCAGGAAAAAAGAAGTAGATAAAATACCCTAAAAGGTTATAGGGGAAAAAAAATATGAATAAAAGCTCCAACAAAAAAAAGGGAAAGAAAGGGAGGAGAAAAAGTAGAGGGAGCGGGAACGAAGAAAATGACACAGGAGGGTTTTATAAAACCCAGTGGAAAAAAGACGGGGAAAACCCCAAGGAAAAGGGTTTTTTCTGCCCTCCTTTTCCCTTTTTTTAAAACCCCCCATTAAATGCCCCCTCCCACCCCCCCCACCTCCACTTTACGTCCCCTTTTCCCCCCTCCCCCTACCCTTTCCTTTTTTCCCCTTTCTTCCACCTTCTTTCCCCCCCCCCCCCCCCCTTACAAATATGCTTGTCCATTTCTCATCGATCTTCCACCTTCCACCTAATTTTTTACCTTACCCTCCCCCCCCTTTTCCCCTTCCCCTTTACTTACCCCCCTTCCCCTCCACACCCCAACCCCCCCTCCTCCTTTTCCCCCTTTTCCCCCCCCCCACCTCCCCTTCCCCCCCCCACTTCTCCGCCCAACCCCCCCCCGCCCCACGATTGTCCCCGTCATCCCCCAATTTTCTTTTTGGGGGGAAACTAGTGCCTTTGCTTTTTTTTTTTCCGTACCCCCGCTTTCAAAACTTCCTCTTGCTTTGGGGATAAAAAGCCAAAACAGCTTTCAAGGGAAACCCCTTTCTCTCTCTTTTCTTTTTCTCTTTTCTCTCTCCTCTTCATCAAACCTTCCCAAAAAAAACTTCTCTCCCCTCTTTTCTCCCCTCTCCCTTCTCTTCTTTTTTCCCCCACTTTTCTTTCCCCTCTCTCTCCTCTCCTCTCTCTTTTCTCTCTGTTCCCCCTGTGTCTCTCTGTCTCCCTCTGTCTTTCGCTCCCCCCCCCCCCCCTCTCTCTCTCCTCCTTTTTTCTTCTCCCCCTCTCTCTTTCTTCCCCCAATCTACTTTTCTTTCTCCCCCTTTTTCTCTTCTCTTTTTTTCTCTTTCCCCCCCCCTCCCCTCTCTCTTCTCCTCTTCCCCTCCTCCCCCTTTTCTCTTTTCTTCCCCTTCTCCTCTCTCTCCTTCTCTCTTCTCCCTCTCCCCCCCCCCCTTTCTCTCTCTCCCTTTCTTCCATCATCTCCTCTCTCTCTCTCTCTCCCCTTTTTATTTATATATAAAATTTAATTAAAATTTTTCCCCTTCTTTTTTCCCCCTTTTCCTTTCTCCGCTTCTCTCTCTTCTCTCTCCCCTCCCTTCTCTCTTCTTCTTCCTTTTCTTCCCCCCTCCTCTTCCCCTTTTCTTTTCTTTCCTCCCTTTCTCCCCTCTCTCCTCCTTTCCCTCTTCTCTTCTTCCCCTCCTCTCTTCCTCTCTCTCTTTCCCTCCAAATTTTTCCTTTCTCTCTCTCTCATCCTCTTCTTTCTCCCCCCCTCCTCTTCTCCCCCCCCTTCCCCTTCTCTTTCCCCCTCCTTTTCCTCCTCCCCCTCTTTTTTTTTCTTTTTTTTTCTCCCCCCCAAATTTTTCCTCCCTCTTTCTCCCTCTCCCTCTTTTCCTCCTTCCCCCTTCTCTCTCTTCTCTCTTTTTCTCCTCTCTCTCTCTTCCTTTTCCTCCTTCCTCCCTCTTTTCCCCTCCTTTTCCCCCTCTCTCCTTCCTTTTTCTCCTCTCCTCCTTTAAACCCCCCTCTCCTTTCCTTTTCTCCCTCTCTCTCTCCCCTTTTTCCCTTTTTCTCTCATTTCTCTCCCTCAAATTTCCTCTCTCTCCTCCTCTTTCTTTTTCTTTCTCTTTTCTCTTTCCCTCTTCTTTTTTTTTTCCCCCTCTCTCCTTTTTCTGTCCCCCCCCCACCCCTCTCTTTAATGATTCAGTTTTCTTAAATTATAAAATATAAAATTTAAAAAATTTTTTAAAATTCCCCAAAAACCCCCACCCGACACCACAACATCAAAACCCCCCCACCACACCACACACACACACCCCCCACACCACATATTTATAAATACAAATAATTTTAAAAATTATATATTTTAAAATATTAAAAAATATTTTTTATATATTAATAAATTTTTATATATAATTTTTTTTTTATATAAATATTTTAATATTTTATATATATTCCCACATAAAAAGTTTCCCTTAATTTACCCTGTAAAGTATGGGATTCTGTATATTGTTTTCCTGCTTTTTTGTATGTTTTTGAATTTTTTATTTTATGTATCAAGAATTTTATTAATTTGGTTTTTACAAAATAAATAAGTGCCATACCCAAGAGCAGGCCCCCCCCCCCTCTCCCCCCCCAGGGCGGGCCCCCAAACCCCCCGCCCCCTCCTTCCCCCCCTTCCCCTTTCCCCCCTCCTCCCCCGAAATCGCGCCTTCGTCGCCGTCTGCTTTTCCCCTCCTCCTCCTTCAAAAAAAGGTCTTTTCTTCGTTTCGGGAGGGAAGGGAATTTCAAATTTGAGCCCGAATTGCCCCCGTTTAAAATTTAAACGCCCTAAAATTTGCCCCGGGG
Organism: Penaeus chinensis; assembly: GCF_019202785.1. Classification (NCBI taxonomy): domain Eukaryota; kingdom Metazoa; phylum Arthropoda; class Malacostraca; order Decapoda; family Penaeidae; genus Penaeus; species Penaeus chinensis. Next base: position 32,238,753 of record NC_061823.1, read on the forward strand.
GAGGGGCACTTGAAATATATTAATCTCGTAAAATGGTTTTTTTTTAAGGGGGAAAATTGGGGCAAAGATTAAGAGGTTTGAAGGAAGAGAAACCGTAACCGAAGTGTGGAAAAAGACGTTTAGGTTTACTCGTTTGGGGCTAATTTATTACCCCAGTTGGAAAAAGTTTTGGGGTTTATTGCTTTTTTTCTTTTTTTTTTCTTGTTTTTTTTTTCTAAGGGTTTTTTTTTTTTTTTTTTTTTTTTTTTTTCTTTGTTTTGTGTCTTTCTTTCTCTCTTTTTTATTTCTTTATTCTTCTCTCTATTTTCTTCTTTTTTATATATTTTTTTTTTTTAAATTAATTCCCATTTTTTTTTTTTTTTTATCCCATTAACTTTTTTATTTTTTTCCCTTTCCCCACCCTTCCTTTCTCCTCCCTCCATCTTTACAAAATTTTTTTTTTTTTTAACTTCCCTTTCCTTTTCATTATGCTCTTTCTCCAAATTTTCTTTCCCCTTTTTTTCTTTTTCTTCTCCCCCTCCCCCCCCTCCCCCCCCCCCCCCCCCCCCCCCACACCACACTTCAAAGAGAAAATTTCCCCGTTTTGCAAATATACGGGTTTTCGAAAATATTTGTAATTCCTTTCCAAATGAAACACAAAAACCCGGGGTGAAGTGGTTTGTGTCAAAAGGAATCCAATGGGAAGGCTCCCAAATTCACTGGGTTTTTGCCCCGCCTGACCCGAGTTTATAGGGGAAACCAGGCTGACCTGTGATTTATAGAGGTATGCCAGTCTGACCTAGGAGGTATAAAGGGAAAACCAGACTGACCTTTTGATTTATAAGGGCAGGCCAGGTTTGACCTAAAAAATTTAAACAGGTATACTAGGCTTACCTTGCAGTTTTATTTGGGGTCCAGGCTTAAACCCGTGATTTTATTAGGGATGCCAGGCCTGACCCCCGGATTTATACAGGGATAGCAGGCCCGACCTAGGGGTTTTACAGGAAAAGCCCGGGTGACCTGTGGGTTTATATAGGTATGCCAGGCTGACCTAGGATTTTAAAAATGGTTTCCCCCCCTCCCCTTGGATTTTTCCCCTAAGGGGGATTCGATTCGATATAGTTTAGGGTTTCTCGCCTACGTGATCAATTTTAATTTTTTTTTATGTATGTTTCCAAACAAATTCCTTAAATTTTTGTATGTCAAATTTTATTTCCCTTTTGAGAATAACCAAAATTCTCCCCCTTTCTTTTCTATTTTGTATACTCATGTAATTTCTAAGGCTTTTTTTTCCCCCTTCATACACCCTATATGTCTCCCCCCCCCCCCCCACCCCCACCCCCCCCCCCCAACCCCACCCCCTACCCCCTACCCCTTAAAAAACCCCTTTTACCCGAAATTGCAAAATTTTTTTTTTTTTTCCTTTTCTTTTTCCTTTTTGTCTATTTTTTTTTTCCCGGAAATTCAAAGGTTTTGGGTCCTTTTCGCTCTATTGAAATTTAGAGACCTCCTTCACCCCGTTTGTTCCCGCCGTCCCCCTTTAAGGCCCCCCCCCCCCTTTTTCCCTTTCCCCCCCCCCCTTTCCCTTCCCTTTCCTTTCCTTTGCCTTTGGGAGGACCCCTCTCAAGCTCCGCTGAACCCATAATTCCCCTTCTTACCCCCCCCTCACCAAAAAAAAAAAGGAAAATCTTGGGCGTCTCCCCAAATTTGTCTTTTTTTTTTTCCTTTTTCTTTCTTTGTCCTTTTAGAGGGCTAGTTTCCCCTTTTCTTCCTTTTTTCCTTTTCTCCCTTTTTTTTCTTCTTCTCTTCTTCTTCTTCTCCTCTTTTTCTTCTTCTTCTTCTTCTTCTTGCCATCTTCTCCTCTTCTTCTTCCTTCTTCTTTTTTCTTCTCTTTTTTCTCACCTCTATTGTTCACTTCTTCTCATCCTCTTTTTTTCTTCTTCTTCTTCTTCCTCTTTTTTCTCTTCTTCATTCTTCTTCTTCTTCTTTCACTTCTTCTCTTCTTCTTCTTGATTACTTCTATACTCTCCCACTTCTCTTTCGCCATCTACCCCTTGTCTTCTCTCTCATTTTCTTCCTTTTTGATTCTCCAACTCTATTTCTGTTCCCCTTTTCTTTTCCCCTATCTCCCCGCTTATCTTTACCTCTATTTTTCTTTTTCCTTCTACATTCAACCCCTTCCTCTTTTCCACCTCTCCCCACACCCTTCTTTTCTTTCTTTCTTCCGTCCTTCTTTCCTTCCTTTTTCCTTTTGTTTCTAATCTCTTCGTTTCTCTTTCTTTCTCATTTCATTCGACATTCTTCCTCTTTCCTCTTCTACTCTACCTTCCTATTTTTTTTTTTTTTTCTCCTTTATCTTTCTTCCTTCTTATTTTACTGTTACCCTTCTCCCCTACTCTTCTATATTCCCCCGCCTTTACTTCGTTTCCTACATTTTATTATTCTTTCGCCTTTCTTATCCCTCTCAACCCACTCTTCTTTCCTCCTTCTCCTCTATAGTTCTACCTTCTTCCTCTTCGTCTTCTTCCTCTGTTCTATCTCTTCCGCCTGCTTCCTCGTCTCTCTCTCTTCATTTTTTTTTTTTTTTTTCAGATTTCACTCGACCTCCTCCTTCTTTCCCCTTCTCCCCTACCTCTCCCTCTTTCCTTCCCTTTTCTTTTCTTTTTCTTCCTTCATTCTTATTTCACTCGGCCTCTTCCTCCTTTTCCCTTCTCCCCTACCTCTCCATCTTCCCTCTTTTATTTTTTTTCTTCTTCTTCCTCCTTTCCCCTTCCGCCCCCACATCTCCCTCTTTCCTCCCTTTACTTCCCCTTTCCCTACCCTTTTTCCCTCCCCCTTTTCCCCCCCCCTTTCCCCTTTTTCCCCCTTCTTATTTCACCGCCCCTCCCCCCTTCCCCCCTTTCCGGGGTTTTAAACCCTCCCCCTTTCCCCCTTCATTCCCCCACATCTTTTTCCTTTTTCTTTTTTCCCTTCCTTTTAACCCCTTCTTTTTCCCCCCTTTCCCTTCCCCCCTTCCCTTTTAACTTTCCCCCCCGGGCCCCCCTCTCCCTTTTTCTTTTCCTCATCTCTGTGCCGCTCCTGGGGATAGGTAATGCTTACTGTATCTATTGATTTTGGTGTATTATGCTTATTCTTTTTCCCCCATTTCTCTCTCGTCTTCTTATTTTTTACCTATCCCCTATTCTGTTATTCATCTTTTGCTTCTTCCTCTTTTACTTCTTCATTTATTTTTCCCTTTCCGCCTTCTTTTTACTCCCTATACTTCCAAAAATTTTCCCCCTTTTCTTCCACCCTCTTTTTTTTCCCCCTTCTCCCTTTTCTTTCCCCCTCTCCCCTTTTCTTTCTTTTCCTCCCCTCTTCCCAAACCCCCGTCTTTCCCCCTTTTGCTCCTCAAAACCTTCCCCCCCTTTTACCTGTCCTCCTCTTCTTTCTCTTCCGCCTCCCCCCCTCCTCCTCCTCCTCCCCTCCTCCTCCTCCTCCTCCCCCCTCCTCCTCCTCCTCCTCCCCTTCTTCTTTCTCCTCCCCTTTTTCTTCCTCCTCTCTCCTTTCCCCTTCCCCCCCCTCCCCTTCCCCCTCCCCTCCCTCGCCCCTCACTCCTTCCCCCCCCTTTCCCCCCCTGCGCTCAAAAATTTTAAAAGAAACGTGATTTTCGGGGTTTAGGGAACTGCCTCCGAAAGAATAGACCTACCTTTTTAAAAAGGGGGTATTTTGCGGGCTCCTACCCCTCCCCCCCCTTCCCACCCCCCACCCCCCTTTCCCGCCCTCCGGGCCCTCCTCCCCACCCTTTCCCCCTTTCCCCTCGAACCCTTTCCCTCTTACCTCCCCTCTTTTTCCCCTACCTTCCCCCCTTCCCCCCAAATTTTAAAACCTAAACCCCCCTTTTCCCCCCCCTTTCCCCCTACCCCAACCTCCCCCAATCCTCCTCCCAACCCCCCAAAACCCT
>NC_061823.1:32257674-32261976 GCF_019202785.1 Penaeus chinensis
AATAATGATAGTAATAATAAAAACAACAACAACAACAACAACAATAATGATAATAATGATAACAATAATAATAATAATAATAATAATAATAATAATAATAATAACAATAATAATAATGATAATAATAATAATGATAATAATAATAACAATGATGATGAAGATGATGATAATATTAATGATAATAATAGTAATAACACCAACAATAATAATAATGATGATGATGACAATGATAATGATAATGACAATAGTAATTACAGTAGTAACAACAATAATTATAATGATGATAACAGTAATCATCGTAACTACAACAATAATGAAAGTGATATTCATTATAATAGTAATAATAATGATAATTATAATAGTAATAATAACAAAAACAACAATAACTGCAACATTAATTAAAATGATACTCATTATGATAATACTAATACTACTGCTGCTACTATTACTACTACTATTATTACTACTTATAATAATAATGATAATAATTAAAATAATGATGATGCGAATAATATTAATAACAATAACAATTATAATAATAATAACAATAATTACAAAAAAAAGAAGAAAAAGAAGAAGATAGGTGGAGATGAAAAAAGGAAAAGGAAAAAGGAGAGGGTAAGGAGGGAAAAAGAAGAAGAAAAAATGAGGTAGGGCGAGAGGAGAAGAGGATGAATAAGAAGAAGAAGACGAAAATGGGGTATAGGGAGAAGAAGATGAAGAAGAAGAAGAAGAAAAGGGGGTAGAGGGAGAAGAGGAAGAAGAAGAAGAAGAGGCGGAAGGGAGAAGGGAATGGGGTATAAAACAGAAAGCAAGATTCTGTCCGCAGGTATTTTCAGCACCAAACTGGCCCTCACTTCCACCGTCGCTCGCCTAAGAGGGAGGGAGGGAGGGAAGGGGGGAGAGGGGAGGGAAGGAGGAAGGGAGGGAAGGAGGGAGGGGGGAGGGGGGAAAGGAGGGAAGGAATTGGGAAAGGGGGGAGGGAGGGAGGGAGGGGGGGAGGGAAGGAGGGAGGGAGGGAGAGAGGGAGGGAGAAAAGGGGGAGGGAGGGAGAAAAGGAGGGAGAAAAGGAGAGAGAGAGGGAAGAAGAGAGGGAAGGAAGGAGGGGGATGGAAAGAAGGAGGAGGGTAAGGAGGGAAGAAGCGAGCGTAGGAGGGTGAAATGGAGGGAGGAAGGCGTGAAGCAGGGAGGAAAGGAGGGTGGGAGGAAGGGAGGAATGGAGGGAAGGAAGGAGGATAGAAAGAAGGGAAGGGGGCAAGGAAGAAGGATGTGTGTGAGAGAGGAGAGGAAGGAGGAAGGATGGGTGATGGGAAAGGATGGAGAGGAAAAGAGGGAAGAAAAGAAGGCGGAAGAGAGAGAGAGAGAGAGAGAGAGAGAGAGAGAGAGAGAGAGAGAGAGAGAGAGAGAGAGAGAGAGAGAGAGAGAGAGAGGAGGAGGAGGAAGAGTGTCACACCAAGAAGATATATTATGCTGCGTAAAACTGGCCACTAGGGATGCTTTGCCAACGGGAGATCAGCTGGGGAAACCATGGGCAGTGGGGGGAGGGGAGCGGAGGGGGCCGAGGGGAGGGAAGAAGGAAGGGGGGGGAAGTAAGCTCTTTATATTTGGCGGGGTTGCAGTTTGTGTGGGGGAAGGGGGTGGAAGGGAGAGAGGGGGGACGTATGGAGGGTAAGGTGTTGAGTTGGGGAGGGGGAAGGGGGGAGGAAAGGAAGGAAGGGGAGGGGGAAGTGGGGAGGAAAGGAAGGGGAGGGGAAGATGGGAAGGAAGGAGGGGGAGGAGGAGATGGGGAGGGAAAGAAAGGAAGGGGGAAGATGGGGAAGGAAGGAAGGACAGAGGAATTGGAGAGAAGAGAGGAGGGGGAGAGGGAGGTTGGGGAGAGAAGTAAAGGGGAGAGGGAGATGGACAGAGAAGAAAGGGGAGAGGAAGGTAGGGGAGAGAAGGACGGAGAGAGAGCAAGGAGGTGGAGAAGAAAGGAGGAGGGGAGATTTACCGATGGTTCTAGAATGAAGGTGGGAGGGGGGGGGGGGTTGAAGCGTAGTAGTATGGGGGTTGACGTAGTGTGTTGGGGATGGTGGGGGGGGAGGGGGTTGGGAGGTCAATATTTGTATATCTGAGTATGTGTTTATTTGTGTGTGTATGATCGGTCTATTTCGTCTGTTTGTATTTGAATATATTCCTTCATTTCTCCTTTCAGGTCAAAATTAATATGTTACGAAGAATAGAATGGTAAAAAATGAAATAGCGAGAGAATGAGGGAGAGAGAAAAGAACAAGCATGCAAGCAAGAAAGATAAAAAAGCAAGTAAAGAAAGAGAATCAAAGAGAAAGAGCAAGAAAGAGAGACACAGAAAGAGAGCAAAAAAGAGAGAAACAGAGAGAAAGAAAAAGGAAAAACAAGAAAGAGAGAAACAGAGAGAAAGAGCAAGAAAAAGAGAAATAGAGAGAAAGAACAAGTAGGGGTGAAACAGAAAGAAAGAACAAAAAAGAGAGACAAACAGGTACAGAGTAAGAAAGAGAGAAACAAAAACAAAAAGCAAGAAAGAGAGACACAGAAAGAAAGATAAAGAAAGAGAGAAACAAAAACAAAAAGCAAGAAAGAGAGACACAGAAAGAAAGATAAAGAAAGAGAGAAACAGAAAGAAAGGGCAATAAAGAGAGACACAGAAAGAAAGATAAAGAAAGAGAGACACAAAGAGAAAGAGCTGAAAAGACAGAAACAGAGAGAAAGAGCAAGAAAGAGAGAAACAGAGAGAAAGAGCAAGAAAGAGAGACACAGAGAGAAAGAGCAGAAAATACAGAAACAGAGAGAAAGAGCAAGAAAGAGAGAAACAGAGAGAAAGAGCAAGAAAGAGAGACACAGAGAGAAACAACAAGAAAGACAGAAACAGAAAGAAAGAGCAAGAAAGAGAGAAACAGACAGAAAGAGCAAGAAAGAGAGACACAGAGAGCGAGCGAATAAAATACGCGCCCGTGACACCGCCTTGGCACTGGCACTCGTCTCGAGGTTGTGCCACGGCCGGCGAGGAGCAAAAAGTTCTCTAGGTGAACCTTCGCTGACGAGCCGACAGGTGTGAGTGGTGGTCTGACTGCCTGTCGGGGATGCAAGGTAAGAAGGGCGAGGGGAGGGACGAGGGGAAGGAAGGGGTATGAAGGGAGGTTATGAGGGGAGGGACGAGGGGAAGGGAGGGGATGAAGGGAGGGGATAAAGGGAGGGTATGAGATGAGGGACGAGGGGAGGGGTATGAGGGGAGGGTTTGAAGGGAGGGTATGAGGGGAGGTAGAAGGTGCAGGGAAGAGGAAGGAGGAGATGAGGAGGAGGGGATATGAGGAAAGGGACAAGGGAAAGAGAGGGTATGAGGGTACGAGGAGAAGGTAATGGAGGGGGTATGAGGGGAGGGGAAGGGAGGGGAGGTGAAGGAGGAGATGAGAGGATATGAAGGGATGGAAGGAGAAAAGGAAAGGAGGGGAAGGATATGAAGGGAAGTGGAGGGTGAGGAAAGAAGGAAGGGGAAGAGAGGGGAAGGGAGGGGAGGAAGAAGAAGCAGAGGAGAGAGGAAGGAGCTGAGGAGGAAGAAGGGAGGGGGAGTGGAAGGTAGAAGTGAGGAGAGATGAAAGAGGAGGAGGAGAAAGGGGGGGAAATAGAAGATGGAAGGGAGGGGAGATGGAAGAGAGGAGGAAAGAGGATATGAGGAGGAAGGAGAGGAGGGGGAGGGGTAGGCTGAAGAACGAGGATTAGGAAAAGGTTACCGGGAATAAGGAAAGGACGAAAGGAATTAAGGAGGAGCAAGAAAAAAAGAACAGAAGGGATTGGAAGGTATTAAAAAGAGAAAAAAAAAACAAAAACAAAGGAGGGAAGAGGCGAGAGCAAAGGAAGAGAAACCACAAGCGTGAAAGACGCGAAATGGGAAGAAATGGTGATAAAGCAAATGTAAAAGGTGGAAGTGAAGAAGTTAAGAAGAGGAAACAGAGAACTATAACAAAGACGGTGTGTGAGAGAGAGAGGACTGGTAAAGGCGACAGAAAGGTAAAAAGAAATGCGAATGCAGAGAAGAAAGAAAGGAGAGAAAGCTGAATAAAGGCAGGGGAGAAACACAAGTGAACAAGAGCAAAAATGATGCAGTAAGAAAGAGAAGGAAGGAATTAGTATGAGAGAAATTGTCATAATGCAAATGTACAGAGACATGTATACAGACAGACAAGCAGACTGACGCACAGAGAGAAAGAAGGAGACAGAAGCAGAAAGAGAGAGAGAGAGAGAGAGAGAGAGAGAGAAGAGAGAGAGAGAGAGAGAGAAGAGAGAGAG
>NC_061823.1:32262076-32264576 GCF_019202785.1 Penaeus chinensis
TCTCTCTCTCACTCACTCCCCCCCCCCTCTCTCTCTCTCTCTTTCCTCCCCCCCCTCTCTCTCTCTCTCTCACTCCCCCCCTCTCTCTCTCTTTCTTCCCTCCCTCCCCCCTCTCTCTCTCTCTTTGTCTCTCTTTCCCCCCTTTATATTCCCTCAATCTCTCCGACAGTGTCGAATGTAACCCTGTCCAGGTCGGTAATTAGAGAGTAATGGGTGATAATTACTCTTCCTAAGCCTAAGAATCCCGCAAAGAACGCAAAGAATGTTCACAAACCGACCTCAACAAGGCTCGAAATTCCTTTCAATTACTACATTACGATCGCCTTATGCCCCGTGAGACAGGTAGAGACAATGATAGGCCTATTCAAAAAGTTTGCTGCAGTTCCTTCTTTCTCTGTTTGTTTGCTTCTCTCTCTCTTTTCCTGCTCTCCTCTCTTTTGCTCTCTCTCTCTCTCTCTCTTCTCTCTCTCTCTCTCTCTCTCTCTCTCTCTCTCTCTCTCTCTCTCTCTCTCTCTCTCTCTCTCTCTCTACTTGTGTGTGTATATCTATCTATCTCTCAATCTATCTATCTATCTCTCAGTGTACTTTTCCTTTTATCTACTTTCCACAGCTCTCTTGCTCCTTGTTCTCCTCTCTCTACTCCCTCCCTCCCTGCCCCCTCCTTATTTCTCTTTCTTCCTCCCCATCCTCCCTTCTCCCCCACACCCCACACCCCTCCCATCCTCCTCCCCCACACCATTCCCACTCCACACACTCCTCCCCCGCACCCCCTTTCTTTTCTCCTCCCTCTCACCTATTCTCCCTCATCCCCTTCCTTCTCCTCTCCCTCCCATCCGTTTTCTTCTCCCTTCTCTCTCCTTACTCTCTCTCATCCCTTCCCTTACTACTCCTGCTCACCTACTCTCCTTCACCCCCTTCCTTTCCTCTTCCCTCCCTCTCCCAACTCCCCCTCACCCCTTCCTACTCCCCTCCTTCTCCCTACTCCCCCCACGCTTCCTTTCCTCTCCCCTCCCTCTCTCCCAACTCCCACTCACCCCTTCCTACTCCCCTCCTTCTCCCTACTCCCCCACGCTTCCTTTTCCCTCCCCTCCCTCTCTTACTTCCCCCTCACCCCTTCCTACTCCCTACTCCCCCATGCTTCCTTTTCTCTCCCCTCCCTCTCTCCCAACTCCCCCTCACCCCTTCCTACTCCCCTCCTTCTCCCTACTCCCCCACGCTTCCTTTTCCCTCCCCTCCCTCTCTTACTTCCCCCTCACCCCTTCCTACTCCCCTACTCCCCCATGCTTCCTTTTCCCTCCCCTCCCTCTCTTACTTCCCCCTCACCCCCTCCTTCTCCCTACTCCCCCACGCTTCCTTTTCTCTCCCCTCCCTCTCTCAACTCCCACTCACACCTTCCTTATCCCCTCCTTCTCCCTACTCCTCTATACCCCTTCATTCTCCCCTCCTTCTACCTACTCCCCCTCACCCCTTCCTTCTCCCCTCCTTCTCCCTACTCCCCCACACTTCCTTTCCTCTCCCCTCCCTCTCTCCCAACTCCCCCTCACCCCTTCCTTCTCCCCTCCCTCTCTCCCAACTCCCCCTCACCCCTTCCTTCTCCTCTCCCTCTCTCCCAACTCCCCCTCACCCCTTCCTACTCCCCTCCTTCTCCCTGCTCCTCCCACGCTTCCTTTTCCCTCCCCTCCCTCTCCCCCAACTCCCCCTCACACCTTCCTTCTCCCCTCCTTCTCCCTACTCCCCCACGCTTCCTTTTCTCTCCCCTCCCTCTCTCCCAACTCCCCTGCACCCCTTCCTACTCCCCTCCTTCTCACTACTCCCCCCCACACTTCCTTTTCTCTCCCCTCCCTCTCTCAACTCCCCCTCACACCTTCCTTCTCCCTCCTTCTCCCTACTCCTCCCACGCTTCCTTTTCCTCTCCCCTCCCTATCTTACCTCCCCCTCACACCTTCCTTCTCCCTCCTTCTCCCTACTCCTCCCACGCTTCCTTTTCCTCTCCCCTCCCTATCTTACCTCCCCTCTCTTACTCTCACACAGAATGATAGGAAGCGGCTCCTTAATAAGCAGGTACATTCGATGAGAAAACGCAGGAGGTGATGATGAGGAATATAAGTAGAAGCAGGAAAAGGGGTTACGTCGGCCAGATCAGCTAATGACCCTCATTAAGGGAAGGGGGAGGGGTAATTAGCACTGAGGACTCAATATATTCATTTCTAATTTGTCTTTATGTGTAGGGTTCGTCGGGGATATATTGCTGTGTCCTTTCCAGGATAGAAAGGCAAACGAAGTAGGTGGAAATATAGATGTCGCTGATGGATAGATAGCGAAGAAGTAGGTACAGCAGCACATAGTTATGTAATTATATCCATACATGCATAATCAATATCTGACAAAAAGGAGGGGAAATGCGTGAATTAACTTTTTTTTTTTTCTCTCTCTCTCTCTCTTTTCTCTCTCCCTCTCTCCCTCTCTCTCTCTCTCTCTCTCTCTCTCTCTCTCTCTCTCT
>NC_061823.1:32287076-32289677 GCF_019202785.1 Penaeus chinensis
ATTATATTAGAATTGTTGTTGCTGTTGTTACCATTATCATCACCTTTATTATTATTGTTGTGGTTATTGTTGTTATTATTATTATCATTAATATTATTATTATTATTGATGTTTTAATGCTTGTAATGATAATAATGAGGATAGCAATAATGATGATGATAATAATGATAATATTGATGATAATAACAATAATAATGATAATATTGATGATAATAACAATAATAATGATAATTATTATTATCATATTTAATATTGTAATGCTTGTCATTGTTCATATTATTATTACGATTATCATTATAATTGTTATTACGATTATCATTATAATTGTTATTACGATTCTCAATATAATTATTATCATTTTCACTATTATCGTTATTGATATTTTCATTACCATTATTAGTGATATCAGGAACATTTTCCTCTGCAATTACTTCAGATAGTGTCATATCGAAATCCCGCTCCTTTTCCACAAATAAGAATATTTTTCTCTCCGTTTTGAACTATTTCGCATTTCATCTTTCACATCAAGCAGTTGCAAATTACCTCATCTTTTTCCCCCGCGTAAACGGAAAGTGTCAACAGGTGTCACGTGTTTCGTAGTTCTCCCCCCCCCCCCCCCGCCCCACCTCCCCCCCCTATCGCCCCTTCCTCCCGCTGTTCCATTCGTCGTAGCCCCCTCCCCCCACCCCACACCCCCTTCCCTACCTCCCCCCGCTGTTCCACCCCCCCCGCACTTCGCTCTTTGCCCCCCTAGCCCCCCCCCACCCCCACCCCAAGAGGCTGCGCGCGCACGTGTCTCTTCCGGTGTTCACACGTGGCTTGTTTCTTTCGTGTTTTTGTTTTTCTATTTTTCGTTTTGTTTTTTCTTCTTGCTTTCCATTTTGTAATATGAATATGTAGGTCATAGATCCATCTACCGGTTTATTAAGCTATATCAATATACACAGATACACACACACACACACACACACACACACACATATATATATATTCTTATCTATATATTTCAATCTCTATATGTACAGGCCGTATGATCATATGTACATATATGTGCACATACCCCCATAGTTACAACGTACACACAAAAGAGTCCGCGAATATGTTGTAATATATTATTGACTTCCTTAATTACATGTTCGCGGACACTACATTCTTTATTCAGCAATTTTAAAATAATCCGAAATACGAAACTCCAACGGATATATCCTTAAAAAAAAGGTTCTTAAACATTCATAAATTCAAGAATGCATAATAAAAGCAGAGATTAATCATTATCGTAATTATTCTAAATCGTAAATGAGAGAAAGAAAAGAGAGAGAGAGAGAGAGAGAGAGAGAGAGAGAGAGAGAGAGAGAGAGAGAGAGAGAGAGAGAGAGAGAGTGAGAGAGAGAGAGAGAGAGAGAAAGAATGAAAATGCGGAAAAAGAAACGTTAAAAGTGTTTCCAAAGCTTAAATGCCGAACTACCCACTAATTGCCGACGTTCAAATTGTCTATAATTACGTAACCAAATCTGCCTCCATAATTACTCGCTGAGCACCGGTGGCAAGGGGAAGGGAGGAGGGGGAAGGGAGGAGGGGGAAGGGGAAGGGGAAGGGGAGCGAGAGGGAGGAGGAAGATGACCAAGAACGAGAGGGAAGAGAGGGAGAAGGGAGGTGGGGAAGAGAAGGGAGATGGAGAAGGAGAGGGAGGAGGTGAAGGAAAGGGGGGATGGAGAAGGAGACGGGAGATGGGGATGAGAGAGAGGGAAGAGACAGAAGAGGGGCAAGGGAAGCAGGAGATGGAGAAGAAGAAGGGGGGATGGAGGTAGGGAGGAAAACAGGGGGTGACTGAGGGGAAAGAGGAAAAGGGGAAGGAAAAGGGGAGAGGGAGGAAGGATGACGAGGAAGGAAGAAAGGTAGGGAGGGAAAGAGGGGGAGATAGAAAAATTGAGAGTGGGAAGAGGAAGATGGGCAAGAGAGAGATGAAGAAATGGGGAAGAGGGAGGGAGGAGGGAAGAAGAAAAGGGAATAAGGAGGGGGGGGGGGGATCAAGGACTCATGAGGTATGTCGTGAATCAGGTGGGCTGGGGGGGGGGGGGGGGGGGGGGGAGGGAGAGGAGGGAAGATAGGGGAAGGTGGGGAGGCTTTAAATGGAAGTAGGGGAATAAAAAAAAAAAGATGAAGCAAGTTTACATGTGGGTGTGCATGTTGTTTTGCATATATATATAGTGTATGTATGTAAATTATCATCATCATCAGGGTGTATACCTGACCACTGAAGGAAAAAGATTCTCCAGGCACACACTCGTACACACACACACACACACACACACACACACACACACACACACACACACACACACAACACACACACAAACTAACACGAACGCATCCACACGCACAAACACACACACACACACACACACACACACACACGCGCGCGCAAGCAAGCAATAAAGCAAACAACAAAAACAAACACACACGCATACAAACACACACAGAAATACACAGAAATAAAGAGATACATGGACAGACAGACAATCAGTTAGATTCACATGACATACACGCACACGCACGCACACATAAACAAACAAGCACACAAGCAATCAAACAAACAACAAA
>NC_061823.1:32304777-32307277 GCF_019202785.1 Penaeus chinensis
AGGCGGTTATGTACTTGAGAAGTTGATGATAACTGTGACATGTCTGTATTGCAGCTTCCTATTACAAATTATTATCATCACCGTAACCTCGATAAAGATTTTTAAAATATCGCTCATTCTCTCTTTTTGTGTTTCTTCTTCAAATATTGTAATTTTTAATCTTTAACTCTCTCTCCCTCTCTTTCTCTCCTCACCCCCTCCTCCCCATCCCCCTCCCACCTTCCACCTCTCTCCTCCATCACCCTCTTCCGTCCTCCTCCCCTCCCCCCTACCTCCACCCAATCACTCTCTCTATATTACCGATAAAATCCCCCCCTCTTCCTCCTCCCCCTCCCTCTTCCTCCTCCCTCTTCCTCCCCCCTCCCTCTTCCTCCCCCCCTCCCTCTTCCTCCTCCCCCTCCCTCTTCCCCCCCCTCCCTCTTCCTCCTCCCCCCCCCCCCTTCCCCACCCCCTCCCCCCACCCATCACGCCTTCTCCCCTCCCCCAAGCTAATTTTTCCCTCACGGTGTTCCATCATCTCAAAATATTCTAATGATCTTAATAACTCTGTGTGGATGTGCGGGGAGAAGAAGCATGTAGTGGCGAGTGTCAGGCCGACGAAGGCCAAATGAGGTGGAAGTGTCAAATATAAACAGGCTGGAGGAATTAGTGTCAGAGAAGAGACAATTAAAATTACTCATACTTGTGGTGGCGAGGGAGGTGTTAGAAGGAGGAGACGGGAGGAGGGAGGAAGAGAAAGAGAAGGAGGGGAGAAGAGAGAAGGAGGGGAGAAGAGAGAAGAGGCAATAAAGAGAGAGGTAGTAAAGAGGAGGCAATTGAAATCAGTCATATTTATGGTAGCGAGGGAGGTGTTAGAAGGAGGAGACAGGAGGAGGGAGGAAGAGAAAAAGAAGGAGGAGAGAAGAGAAAGGAGGTAAAGAGAAGAGACAGTTAAAATTGCTCATATTTATGGTTGCGATGGAGGTGTTAGAAGGAGACAGGAAGAGGGAGGAAGAGAAAGCGAAGGAGGGAAGAAGAGAAAGGAGGATAGGTTGGGAGAAAGGGTGGAGGAGTGGGTGTGGAGGAGATGAAGAAAGAGAAAAATAATGGGAATGAGCGGAATGAGAGTAAAGAAGGAGATATTAGAAGGAGGGAAAAAGAGATGGGGGAAAGATCAGACAAGAGGCAAGAGGAGAAGCAGAAGTGGATACGGAGGAGAAATAGGAACAGAAGAATAAGGGGAAAGGGGAAAATGAGATAATAATAACAGAAGAGGTAAAGAAAAGGAGACTTGTGGTACCGAGGACAGTGATAGAAGAAGGAGAAAGGAGAATGGAAGAGAGGAAAGGAGGGAGACTGATAAAAAAGGACGGAGGAGAACTGGAGGTAGACACGAAGGAGCTAAAGAAAGATAAGATAAGAGGAAAGGAAGTAAGAACACGAAAACGAAAAGGGGAAGAAGTGAAGAAGATATGGAATGTGAAAACAGAATACATAAAATGAAAAAGAAGAAGAAAGAAAGAAAGAAAAGGAGAAAAAATAAAGATAATAGAAGCAACGGAAGAGGAAGTAAAGCAATAGATATAATAAAGATCAGAGGAAAAGAAAAATTAAAAAATAAAGAGAAAGAAGAAGAAAAATAAAAAAAAGAAGAGAAAAGTATAAGAAAAGGAAGATGAAAAAGAAAAGAGAAAAGTATAAGAAAAGGAAGATGAGAAAAAAAATAATACAAGAAAAGGAACAGTAAGAGGAAATGGATAAGGAAGGAAAAAGAAAGAAAGACGACAAGAACAAGGAAAATCAGGAAAGGAACAGACGAATCATAACAATATGTAATAAAGAAAATAAATATAAAAATAAGTAAGTAAATCAATAAAATAAACTGAATAATAATGAATAATGACAATAATTATGCGTATACTGTCATTAATAATTTAACCATTCCAAGAATATTTACTGGTATATATAGTGAAAGTATAAGTATTGATATATATAATGCTACTCATTCTAAAAAAATGGTATTTATAAAATAACTTTCTTCAATTATATCGATTTTATTATTTTTCATAATGATTGAATAACTCTTTAATTGTGGAATTAATGACGTCACAGTGTCATTAGTCTAGATTGGAAATGCGCATATTAGTAATATATTTTCATATTTATAATCATGTGGTTTAATTTTATTCATATTATTATCATTATCATTGTCAATATTAATGTCAGTAATGGATATACTATTGATAATAGTGGTATCGGTAATAATGATATTGAAAATAATGGTGATAATGATGGTAATGATAATGATACTAATAATGATAATAATACAAAATGTGTAGAATAGGGATGATATTAATGATAATAATGGTAATAATGATTTTAATAACAATGATGATAATAACAATAATAATAATGCTAATATTGATGACAATAATAATAATGATGATATTGATAATAATACTAACAGTAGTAGTGTTATTAAGAATAATAATGATAATAATAGTAATAATTATAATGATAA
>NC_061823.1:32309777-32317277 GCF_019202785.1 Penaeus chinensis
GTCCATCCCGCATGTCACGGGTGGATAAACTTCATTCAGGAGCCTTTGACGCACTCTTCCCCCCCTCCCCCAGTCCCCCTCCCTCCTCCCCCACCACTTTGATAACCCTCCCCTCCCCCCCGTCCTCCAACCCCCTAACCGTCCTCTGTCTCGATGACTTTCTCCCTCCTCCTCCTCCCTCCTCTCCCCTCCCCTCTTTAACTCGATGACCCTCTCCCCTTTCCCCCCCCTCACCCCCCAACCTCAAACGCGATGACCCCCTCCCCCTCTCTCCCCCCTCTCCCCCCTTCCCCCTCCACCTAGCTTAGTCACCAGGTCAAGTGAGTTACGCGAGCTGCAAAAATAATAATGATTATAATAGTATCAACAACACCCATGGTTAAGTCTGTTGGGCGGCGTCCATTGTTTTTAATGGGGGAAGTCTCGGAAAGGGAGGGGGAGGGGGGGGAGGGGTGAAGGGGAGAGGGGGGATGAAGGGGGGAGGGGAGGGAGGATGAAGGGGGGAGGGGGGAGGGAGGATGAAGGGGGGAGAGGGGGGAAGGATGAAGGGGGGAGGGGGGAAGGATGAAGGAGGAAGGGGAGGGGGAGGGAGGATGAAGGGGGGAGGGAGAGAGGAGGAGAAGTAAGGGGGGAGGGGAAGAGAAGAGAGGATAGAGGAAAGGGAAAGGAGAATGAGGGATAAGGAGAGGGAAGAGGAGAGAGGAATGAGGGAAGAGGAAGGGGGGAAAAGCAGGAGAGGAAGAAAAGTAAATGGAGGAGAGAAAAAGAGAAAGGGGAAATGAAGAAAGAAAGGGGAAGAGGGAAAATAAGCAAAGCAAAGGGGAGGGGGAAAGGAAAGAGAAGAGAGGAAAGAAGGGAAAAGGAGAATGAAGGAGGGGGGAGAGACAAAGAATAAAGAGGATGGGAAGAGGAAGAGCAAAGGATAATGGAGCATAGTAGAAGGGAAGGAGAAATAGGGAAGGAAAGGGAAAAAGGGAGATGAGGGAAGGGAAAGGAAAAAGTATGAAATTAGGAAGAGAGAGAAGAGGTAAGAGTGAGAGGAAATTGAAAGGAAAATCAAGAAAGGGTAAAGGGAGATGGGAGAAGAGGGAAGGGAAATTGGAAAGAGAAAGAAAGGAGATAAACGTAAAAGGGAAGAGAAAGAAAGAGTGATAGGAAGAAGGAAGAGAAAGAATAGGAGGAAGAAACAAGAGAGAAAAGATTAATTGGAAAGAAGAGAATATTGGGAAAGGGGGAGAGGAAGACAGAGATAAAAAAGTAGAAAATGGGAAAGAGGAAAGAAGGGAATGTTGGTAAGGGCAAGAAAGAAAGATATTGGAGAGTGGTAAGGGAAATAGAGAACGAGAAAGCGATGAAAAATGGAAAAAAAAAAGCAAGCAAGCAAGAGAGAGACAAACAACGAAAGAGGAAGCAAGCGAAAGAGAGAAAACATAAGCGAGAGAGCGCATGAGGGGAGAAAGAGGAAGCAGCGAAAGAGAGAAAAAGCAAGCGAAGGAGAAAAAAAAAGTAAATGAGAGAGCGAATGGGGAAGAAAAGGGAAGCAAGCGAAAGAGAGAAAAAGCAAGCGAGAGCGCGAATGAAGGGAGAAAGAGGAAGCAAGCGAAAGAGGAAAAAAGTAAAGGAGAGAGCGAATGAGGGGAGAAAGAGGAAGCAAGCGAAAGAGAGAAAAAGCAAGCGAAAGAGAGAGATAAAAAGCAAGCGAAAGAGAGAAAAAGCAAGCGAAAGAGAGAAAAAGCAAGCGAAGGAGAGAAAACGTAAAGGAGAGAGCGAAAGGGGAGAAAGAGGAAACAAGCGAAAGAGAGAAAACGCAAAGGAGAGAGCGAATGGGGAGAAAGAGGAGCTGGCTGGTCGAGGGCCGAAAATGATCCGCTGCGTCCACTCTGCTCTTGGCAACAACAAGCTCGTAAGTTCGTTTGTTTTATACTTGTAAGCGACCTGTGTTTATGCTTCGACCTACATCGTCGCGTCTCTCTTATTTCCATTTCTTTGCGTGTGTTTGTATTTTCTTTCTATTTCTTTTCTTTTTTTTTCATTAAAATAAAAAAAATTCTTCTTTTCGTGTTTTTTTTGTTTTTTTTTTTTGGGGGGGGGGGAGGGGAAGGGGAGTTTTTTTTTTTTTTATCTTCTTCTCTCGTCTCCCTTTCTTTCTACTTTCTTTCTTCTCTTCGTATATCTCTCCTCTCCTCTTTGCCTTTCCCTCCCTCTTCTTTTTTTTCCCTTCTCCGCCCCTCCCCCCACACTCCCTCAACAAGTGACAATAAGTTAAACGTCTTCTTCTTCTTCTCTTCCTTGTTCCTCCCTCTTCGTCATCTTCGAGGGAGAGAGAGAAAAAAAAATCTTTTTTTTCTCTCTCTCTCTCTCCCTCCCTTCGTTGAGTAAATTAGTGAAATTAGAATAATTGGGCTTTACGCGAGCGGGTGAATGGGAGGGAGGAAGGGAGGGAGGGAGGGAGGGAGGGAGGGAGGGAGAGAGAGAAGGAGGGTGGAAGGGAGGGAGGGAGGAAGGGAGGGAGGGAAGGAGGGAGGGAAGGAGCAAGGGAAGGAGGGAGGGAGGGAGGGAGAGGGGAGAGAAGGAGGGATGGGAGAAGGAAGAGGGGCAGGGAAGAAGGAAAGAAAAGGAAGGAAGAGGAGGAGGAAAGAGGGAGAGGGGAGAGAAGGAGGGATGGGAGAAGGAAGAGGGGGAGGGAAGAGGAGGAAGAGAGAGAAGGAGGGATGGGAGAAGGAAGAGGGGCAGGGAAGAAGGAAAGAGAAGGAGGAAAGAGAAGGATGGAAGAGGAGGAGGGAAGGGAAGAAGGGACGGGGATAAGGGGAAAGGAAGTAGGGAAAGGGAAAGATGGAGGGAGATGAGAAGGGAAGGAGCGAAGAGGAGTGAAGAGAGAGGGAAAGAAGGAGCGTGGGGATAGAGGATAGGGAGGGAGAGAAGTGGAAATAAAGGGGAGGGAAGATTTTGGAGGTGGATGAAGTGGCTTGAAAGGAAGTCCAAGAGGAAACGGAAGAAGAAAGAAGAAAAGAAGAAAGGAAGAAAGAAGAGGGAATTATAAAAAAAGAGAGGATGATAAGGAATTACAAGGAAGAGGATATATATAAAAAAATAAAAGAATTAGAAAAGGTGACGATATGTGCAAATAAGAAAATTGTTTTAACAACGCTATCGGAAGAAGAAGAAAAATAAACACAATAGGAAAGTAGAAAAAGACGAATGTAAAGACGAAAAATCAAGAGAGAAAATGAAATGAAGAAAACATGAAAATAACGATGCTTCAGGAAAAGGAAATGATAGCAACAAGAAAAAAGGAAAATGAGTAGACAGCAAAGAAATAGACCGATAGAACAAGAGGAACGAGCCGGCGAAAAAAAATAAAGTTAACAAGGAAAAACAAACACATTATATATACATTCACACACACAAACACACACACACACAAACACACACCCAGTATATATAGATCGAAAGCATATCGTTGGAAAAATGTCCAAATGTCCCTAACTGATATGAAAAGTTTTCTCAGCCTCCGTTTATTCCCAGAAGTGCCAATTCATCCCTGTGTGTTTGCACGTCTCCAGAAGGAAAAATTCCCCGGCGTCTTTTTAGCAAGATGGCGACCTCTGGCAGCCCTCCTCTCATGTGACGGCTGGTGTAATGTGTCATAAGAGGTCACGCTAGGGGTCAGCCGGGATGGGGGAAGGGAGGGGCGGTGGTCAGGGGTCACGCTCCCGCCGGGCACCGTCAGAACGACCGCTGAGGGGACAGTGCCCGAGGGGAAACAGGTTCACGAGGGGTATTTGAGGGTGAGAGGGGCATAAGTGCCATGGCGTTTTCCTTGTTCTTAGTGCTTGTGTCTTAGTCGTGACTCGGAAAAAAAAATGCGATTCATTGTGATTTATTTATTTGCTGGTTACTCTATCTGTTGTTAAAGGTTTATTTCCCCCCCCCCCTTCTCGCTATCTATTTATCTATTTATCTCGTTCATATACATAACCCTTTCTATAATCTTCCCTTACCACATTTTCCTCCTCTTTATTCATTCCATCCATTTCTATTTGTTTGCTAAGCGCCTCTTACATCTTTCCAAATTCCCCTCATCTTGATAAAAGGTTTTTCTCTCCTTCAGTTACATTTTTTCCCACTTCTCGCTCTCTCTCTCTCTCTCTTTCTCTCTCTCTCTCTCTCTCTCTCTCTCTCTCTCTCTCTCTCTCTCTCTCTCTCTCTCTCTCTCTCTCTCTCTCTCTCACTCACTCTCACACACACACACACAACCCCATCCCCCTCCTCACTCTCTCTCTCTCTCTCTCTCTCTCTCTCTCTCTCTCTCTCTCTCTCTCTCTCTCTCTCTCTCTCTGTCTCTGCCTCTCTCAAATTCCCCTCATCTTGATAAAAAAAAATAATATCTCCTTCAGTTACATCTTTTTCAACTCCTCCCTCTCTCTACCTATCTATCTCTCTCTTCCTTACACAACTCCTCCCACCTCACTCTCTCTCTCTCTCTCTCTCTCTCTCTCTCTCTCTCTCTCTCTCTCTCTCTCTCTCTCTCTCTCTCTCTCTCTCTCTCTCTCTCTCTCTCTCTCTCTCTCTCTCTCTCTCTCTCTCTCTCTCTTATCCCTTCCCTCTCTACCTCAAATTTAAAATTCCCCTCATCTTGATAAAAGTTTCTTATATCTTCTCTTCTTACATCTTATTTTTCCACTCCTCTCTCTCCCTCACTCCCTCTCTCTCTCTCTCTTTCGCCCTCTCTAATTCTCTCTCTTCCTCTCTCTACCTCTCTCTCTCTCTCTTTCGCTCTCTCTAATTCTCTCATTACCCTCTCTATCTCCCTCCTTCCTCTCTCTATATCTCCCTCCCTCCTCTCTACCTCGGACCTCATCACTCACAACCTCGAGGAAAACCGACCACAGGGAGAGGAATGAGGGATCCGCCCCTCACGCCTCACGACCGTCCATGAGGGGTCAGGTTGGGAGAGGTCACGGAGGTCACGGGCGAGGAATGCGAGGAGGTCATAATACGTCATAACTGTCGCTGCCCGCCTTCCACTCCCTCTTACCTTCCCTTTCCCCTCCCTCCCCCGTCTCCCTGGTCTGTTAATTCGAACCCCCTCCTTCTCTTTCCCCTCATTCTTGTCCCTCTCTCGCCCTTCCTTCCTCTCCCTTCCTCATTTCCTCTTTTTTTATCTCCTACTCTTTATCTCTCTCTTTCTTCTCCTCCCCTTCTCCCTTTATATCCCACCCTCTCTCTTCCTTCATTCTTTTCCTCCTCCCTTTCCTTCTTCTCTCCCTCCACCTCATCCCCTACCCCCTCCTAGCCCACCCTACCCCTCCCTACCCACATGGCTGCCCCTGTTTATTCTAAGCCGCCCATGGGAAACAAAACTGCCCACGCCCATAATAGCCTGATACGCCCACGCCGAGACTGTGGTAGACTGTTGGGATCATTTATTTTAAATTGGTGTTGTTTTATTCGTTATTATTATTTTCATTATTATCATTATGATAATAAAAACATAATAATGAAAATAATTTTTGTTGTTATTATTGTTATCATTATTATCATAATAATATTATTATCATCTTTGCTATTATTAGTTGTATTATAATTATCATTATCATTATCACCATCATTATTGTTATTATTATCACAATCATTATTATTTTGTTGATATTATTATTATCATCAGTATTATCATCAGCAGCAGCATCATTATTATTATTATTATCATCATCATCATTATTATTACCATTACTATCATTATTGATTTTTTATCATCACTAACGCCATTACTGTCATGGTTATTATTATTTTTTAGCATTATTACTATCAGCATTTATGCTATAATCATTATCATCCTTATCATTATCTCCATTGCTATTATCATTACCATTCTTATCATTATCATTTTGATTATCATTATTATCATCAATTATCTATCTATCTATCTATCTAAATATGTATATATGTGTGTGTGTGTGTGTAGAGAGAGAGAGAGAAAGAGAGAGAGAGAGAGAGAGAGAGAGAGAGAAGAGAGAGAGAGAGAGAGAGAGAGAGAAGATAGATAGATAGATTCATAGATAGATAGATAGAGAGAGAGAGAGATAGAGATAGATAGATAGAGATATATATATAGAGAGAAAGAGAGAGAGAGAGAGAGAGAGAGAGAGAAAGAGAGAGAGAAAGAAAGAGAGAGAGAGAGAGAGAGAAAGATTGACCTGTTTGTTGATGTAAAATTATACCTCTAAAGGAGCGAGACACACAAACAGACAGATAGACATACAAATAAATAGCATCCAGGAATAGAGGTAACTAAAAGATACATCATGATTTATTGTACGCATATTAAAAAGAATGTTTATATTATTTTTTTATTACTATCAGTATTGTTGTTTTATTATATATCATTATTATTACTATTATTATTACTATTATTATTATTGATATTATTATCATCATTATTATCCTCGTCCTCACTATCATCATTCTTATCATTATATTATCATTATTATCATCATATGAGTATGGTGATAAAGATGATCTTTATTTATTATCATTATTGTTATTGTTATTATTTTGCTGCCGGAGCATCGTATGCCTTTTAACTTTATCCCCATTAAAAATACATAAATAAATGAATAAATAAATAAAAATAAAAATAAAAACTATACTTATATTCGACATTCTTAACTGAAGTGTCTGTCCCTCTTTCATTTTCAAATATTTATTTATATTCCTCTATCTTAACCGATCAAAATCACTGTCTCGCTTTTATGATTTTAAATTATTCATATCCGTCCTTCTCAACTTAACATATGTTCTCTCTCCCTCATTATTCTTGTTTTGTCTTTATCTCCATCTTCCTAAGCGAGCAGATACATGTCTCTCTCTCTCAGTTTTTACATTTTAGTCATATCTACCATTCTTAACGAAACATATGCTCTGACTCTCCTTCATTATTTTCACACATATATATCATTCCTTCGTAAAGGAACAGATGCAGTCTCTCTCTCTCTCTCTCTCTCTCTCTCTCTCTCTCTCTCTCTCTCTCTCTCTCTCTCTCTCTTCTCTCTCATTTTTAACATTGTATTCATATCTTCACCTCCAACCTTCTTAACTGAACGGAATTATTGTCTCTAGCTGAATTTTTATTCAGTGTTATCTTTTTCTCAAATTGTTATTTTCTCCTTCCTGATATCACCACTATTTTTTTTTTTTTTTTTTTTAATCTTTTGTTATCCGACTAAGTGCATGTTCTGTCCCCATTTGCCTTCCTTAACCATTTATTTAACGAGATCCGCCTCCCGTCAACACCCTTTCCTCCACATTTCTTAAGATCTGCCTTCCTTACATGTATTTCCCTCTACACTTCTTAACAAGATCCACCTCCCTTCCACACCTTTATCCTTCACACTTCCTAAGACCCGCCTTCCTTGCACGTATTTTCCTCCACAATTCTTTAGAGAGATTCATCTACCTTAACCACATTTCTTAAGATCTGTCTCCTACATATATCTACAC
>NC_061823.1:32342277-32352277 GCF_019202785.1 Penaeus chinensis
GAGGGAAGGGGAGGAGAGGAGGGAAGGGGAGGAGAGGAGGGAAGGGGAGGAGGGGAGGGAAGGGGAGGGGAGGGGAGGAGAGGAGGGAGGAGGGAAGGGGAGGAGAGGAGGGAAGGGGAGGAGAGGAGAGGAGGGGAGGAAGGGAAGGGGAGGAGAGGAGAGGAGGGAGGAGGGAAGGGGAGGAGAGGAGGGAGGGAAGGGGAGGAGAGGAGGGAGGAAGGGAGGGGAGGGAGGGAAAGGGAGAAGGGAGGGAGGAAGGGAGGGGAGGGAGGAAAGAAGAACGAGAGGAAGGGAGGGGAGGGAGGAAAGCAGAGAAGGGAGAATGAGGGAGGGCGAGAGGAAGGGAGAGAAGGATGGGTGGGAGGGAGGAAAGGGGAAGAGGGAGGTAGGGAGGGAGGAAATGAGAGGAGGGAGAAAGAGGGAGGGTGGGAGGAAGGGAGAGGAGGGAGGTAGGGAGGGAAGGAAGGAGGGAGGGGAAGAAGGAAAGGAGAGAGGGAGAATGGGAGGATGGAAGGGTGGTAAAGAAAGAGGGAGAGAAGCAGAGTGGGCAGAAAGGAGGAAAAAGGGGAAAGATGGAGTGAAAAAGAACCGAAAGCGAAAGGGACGGACAGAGTAAAGGAAGGAAGGGGAGGGGGGAGGGTAAGACAACGGAGAGAAAGATAAAGCATAGTAGATGAATGGTTAAAAGGGTAGAGGTAGGGAAGGAGAGAAAGGGAAAGAGGACAAGGGAAATAGAGAGAAGAAGTGGCACCTAGACAGAGCAGAAGGGAAACCGAGATAAAGAGAAAGAACAGGAAGAGGGAGAGGGAGAAAGATAGGGGAGGGACAGCTAAGGGGAGAGAAGTGAGCAAGATGAACCGAAGGGATAGGGAAAGAGAGGGAAAAGATGAGAGGAGACAGAAAACGGAAAAGAGAGAATATAGGAGAAGGAAAGATCAGCGGGAAGGATAAGAGAGGGGATAAATGGCGAAAAAGGAGATAAGGGGAAAGGAAAAGAAGACCAGAGGAAACAATGGAGAGGGAGAAGAAGGAAAGATGATGAAGGAGAAAGAGAGAGAAATGAAATTAAATCATAAAGAATCAATGGAAAGAGGGGGAAACGAAAGACTAGAGGTGAGAAGAGGGGAAAGAAGAGACTACAGGAGAAGACAGGAGAGAGAGAGAGAGAGAGAGAGAGAGAGAGAGAGAGAGAGAGAGAGAGAGAGAGAGAGAGAGAGAGAGAGAGAGAAGAGAGAGAGAGAGAGAGAGAGAGAGAGAAGAGTGAGAGTGAGAGAAGAGAGAGAGAGAGAGAGAGAGAGAGAGAGAGAGAGAAGAGAGATGAAGAAAGGGACTAACAGAGAGGAGAGAGGAAAAGGGAAGTAGCCCAACGGAGGCAGGAGAGGAAGAAGAGGGGAGAAGACGAGGGGAAGGGGGGGGGGGGGAGCGGACAGCACCTGGGCCAACCCCTGTTTACCTGTCATCCCTGAGTGTCTTAAGCTGACTCGATGTCATTTTTGTGAGTTGCCTTTCGCCCTTTCGCAGAACTTGTCTCCGTTCAGAGGACCTTCCCTTCCCTTCGCCTCACTTATTGACTCGGTGTTTTTCCTCTCTCTCTCTCTCTCTCTCTCTCTCTCTCTCTCTCTCTCTCTCTCTCTCTCCCTCTCTCTCTCTCTCTCTCTCTCTCTCTCTCTCTCTCTCTCTCTCTCTCTGTCTGTCTGTCTATCTCTCTCTCTCTTTCTCTCTCTCTTCTTGTCCTGTTTGTGACTTCATTTTCGATGTTTTTTATTATTATTATTATTATTATTCTTTCTTTTGGTTCCTAGATTTCTTTAGTTTATTTTATCATCTTTTCTCCTCGTGTGTGTGTGTGTTTTTTTCTTTTCTTTTCTTTTCTTTCCTTCCCCCTCGTTCATTTGCTTCTACGCTTACTGATGTACTTTTTTCCCCCTATGTCCTGGAGAAGTGAAAAAGGAGAGAGAAAGGAGGACGAACAAAATACCCGTTGATTTCTTCTTCATTTCTTGTCCACCTTGATCTTTATACTCCGGCCCTACATTCCGTTTTCTTTTTCTCTCTTCATTTTCTTTCCATTTTCGTTTTCTGTTTCTTTTTCTCAACCTTGATTTTTGTCTCTTGTTTTCTTTTTTATTAATATATGTGAGTGAATGTGTGTGTGTGTGTGTGTGTGTGTGTGAGTGTGTGTGTGAGTGTGTGTGTGAGTGTGTGTGTGTGTGTGAATGTGTATGTGTATGTATGTATGTATGTATGTATGTATGTATGTGTGTGTGTATGTGTGTGTGTGTGTGTGTGTGTGTATGTGTGTCTGCGTTTGTGCGCGTGTGTGTACACGTCTCCACTTCCACACACATGCGTACGTGCATATACCCGTAACACGCGAGCTTGCAAGAGCGCGTGCGTGCTGTGCATCCGTTTATATCTGCGTGCACATGTAAAATACGCACCCCCCCCCCCCCCCCCCCGTGCCCCGTCCCTTGGCACGAACCAGCAACGATAATATGATAATCAGAAGAGCAAGACAAGCCTCCACTCACAAGCCGGCTGACAGTGCATGATATGTGGAGACCATCTTCATCTTACCTGTGATTGTTATTGTCTCGGGATATTTAGAGCCGCAGGTGAAAGGCCTTGCTCTTCGTAGATCTAGATTTGGAAAGATTGATCTCGTAATTGGGAGATTAAGTTCCTGTTCTCTTTTTCTTCTTCGTCTTTTTTTTTTTTTTTTTTTTTTTTTGTGTTTGAGGGTATAAGGTTTCTGATTTATGGAGCAAAGAAGGGGTATTTGTGGATTAAGGAAGTGGAAGATGATGTATTTGCATGTCATTGTATTTGTTATATGGATATTTTGCTGTGTGCATCTACTGTTTTGTGTATAATATTAACCCTCCACTGTCTCTATTCTCTATTCTCTATTTCCTCCTCCTCCTCCATCTCCACCTCCTCCTTTTTTCCTTCTCCCCCTCCTCCTCCTCCTGCTCCTTTTCTTTCTCCTTCTCCTTCTCCTTCTCCTTCTCTCTCTCCTCTTTCCCTCCGTCTATATATACATTACAGCTACTCAAATATTTCAGCTTCAAAAGACTTAATTAGATTTAGCTAAGTACAATAAATCCCTTAAGTAATGAAAAAGGGCTATTCATTATGCTATTATAACCATGAAAATACCTAGGTCCTAAATCAGTGGCTTTTAGACAATATACTGATTATATATCAACTTATTATACTGATATATAAAGTGCTAACTTTAAGGATAAAATATTATTTAAAATAAATGGCACTCACTACGCTTAAAAGTCATTATAAAAATCTGTATAGTGATGAAATTATAGTGTTGAAGATGTATGATGACGACACTAATGATGATCAACAATTTAGCAATAGCATTATTAATGACGATAATAATAATAATGATAGTGATAATAATGATAATGATAGTGATAATAATGATAATACTACTACTACTTCTACTGATAATAATAATAATAATAATAATAATGATAACAAAAATAATCATAAATGATAATAATAATACTGATAGTAATGATAAAAACAATTATTATTATAGAAATAGTGTAAGTTATCTAGCAACTTCATCAGTTATAACAAATAGTAACAGAAACACAACAACACTAATAAAAACTGCTATAATGAAAAGGAAAACGATATTACTGATACTGATAACAATATTAACAATAATCATCATAATGATAATGATAATCATAATGATAACGACATTGATGACAGCGATGATAATGATGATTTCACTCTCACTGATAACAATATTTATAAAAATAACTTCTTTAAGATATAACAATAACGATGATTATAATGATAATACCATTAGTATGGATAACGATTATTTTTTATTTTTATTTATTTTTTATTTTTTTAACTCGAATTTTGAAATGTTATCTTAAGTTCCTCTTCGTGTAGTATATGGTTAGAGAGAAGAAGGAATAAATAAGGAGACACAAGAAGAAGAAATAGAACAAGAGACAAATTTAAAAAATAAAGGAGAGATAAGAAGAAAGGATGAAAGAGAATGGGAGAGTAAACGAAAAGAAGCGAAAGAGAATGAGCTGAAAAGAAGGAGAAGAGAAAGACGAAGAAAGAAAAGAAAAGGAAGAAGTAGAAGAGAAAAACAAGAAAACAAAGAAGGTGAGAAAAATGAAGGAAAAGCGAAAGGGGCAGAGAAGAAGAAGAGAGACGAGGTAAAGGAGAAAGAAGTAAATAAGAAGGAGGAAAGAGAAGAAAGAGAAGGAGAAGCAGAATAAGAAACGAAAAGCAAGAAGTGGAAAGGAAGGAGGAAGAAGAAAATTAAATAAGAATGAAAAGTAAAGAAAAAGAAACGAGAAAGATGAAGAAGAAGGAGGAGGAGGCGAAAGAGAAGAGGAATGAGGATAATAATACAAGTAATAGTAATAATAAAGATAATAATAACAACAACAACAACATAAATAGTAATAATGATAATAATAACAACAACAACAAAAGTAATAATGATAATGATGATAATAACAACAACAAAAGTAATAATGATAATGATGATAATAATGGTGATAATAATAATAAAAGTCATAATGATAATAGCAGTACTACTAATGAAAATAATATTGATAATGATAAAAACAAAAACAAAAGAACAATAGGGAGAGAAACCAAAATTAATATAAAGAAATAAAGAAGAAATTAAAGAGAACATAGAATATAAGAAAATGCGAAGGATGTAGAAAAAAAAGGAAAACAAAGAAGAGAGAAGAAAGCAGGGAATAGGAAGACTAAAAGGATGAATAAGCAATAAGGATGATTTGAGGAATTTAAAAAAAAAGAGAGAAAGAAAGAAATAGAAGGACATAGAAGAAGGCTGGCTAAGAAGAATAAGACAAATGGCAGAGGAAAGGAAGACGTAAAAAAAATAAAAGGAAAGAGGGAGGTAAGATAAAGAAAGAGAAGATAGGATATCACCCCACCCCCCCCTCCCTCCCCCCTTCCCCTCCCTCCCCATCACCTGCCAGGGTACGAACCCATCTGTTTTCACTTATCTCCCCCCTCCTCCCCTTCGTATTTTCAACTTCTTCTTCTATTCCCATACATTGCACCCCCACCTTTCTTTTCCCTCCCTTTTCCCTTATTCTTCTTCTCATCTCCCCTTCTCATCTTTTTTTCTCTCTCTTCTCCTCATTCCTCTTACCTCACTCTTCCCCTTTTTTCTCTTTCGTCTTCCATCCACCACCACCTTTATTTTCCCCCCTCCCCCCTCTCTCTCTTTATCTTTCCTTTCTCTACCCCTTCCCTCCTTTCTCCCTCTCCTTCTCCTCCTCCCCCCCCACCCCCTTTTTTTTCTTTGTTTCCTTTTCTTTCTCCTGTTTGTCCTCCTCTCCTTCCTTCCTTTTCTCTCGCCTTCCAATCTCCTTCCTCTCAATTCTTTCTTAAATCCTCTCTCTCTCCGCCCCCCCCCCCCCCCCCCGGCCGTCTTCAGTTCTCTACCAGCCATCGGATTAAATGACAGTAAAATAGGACTGATCAATTGTTTATGAAATTAATTCCACAAATAACATCTACGTCTGTTTAAGGGAAATATCGTCAGCTGATGGGGCATGGGGAATGGGGAGGGGGGATGGGGATGGGGAAATGGGGAGGGGGAATGGGGAGGGGGAAATGGGGAATGGGGATGGGGAAATGGGGAGGGGAAGAAGGTAAGGAGGAGACAGGCAGCAGTTATACTATCATTGATATTCAATACCAAATGGCACTCATACTATGATTGCTCCAACCAATAATGACAAGGATATCGACGAGCATGACTGCAGGAGTACAAGCAACGACAGACACAGCACAAACAATAAGTAAGTGAGAAAGAAAGAAATAAAGTGGACGAGAGGAAGGGACGATTATCACGACGTCAGTAGAAGAGGAAGGGTTAAGCTGGTGAAGGGGGAGCGGGGGGGCCGTGTGGGGAGGGGGGGGGGGGGAGTGCCAGGTGTTAGGGTGAAGGAAGTGGAAGGGAACTGAGGGTGGAGAGAGAGAGAGAGAGAGAGAGAGAGAGAGAGAGAGAGAGAGAGAGAGAGAGAGAGAGAGAGAGAGAGAGAGAGAGAAGAGGGAGGGAGGGAAAGAGAGAGAGAGAGAGAGAGAGAGAGAGAGAAAGAGGGAGGGAGAGAGAGAGAGAGAAAGAGAGAGAGAGATACAAAGAGACAGACGGAAACACACACACACACACACACACACACACACACACACACACACACAAACAAACCCACAGAGAAAGACAAACAGAAACAAAACAAGTCCAAAACGCATAAAAAAAAGACAGAGACAGAAGGAGAAAAAACAAAAGATAACAAGACACAGAAGAAAGGAAGAAACAGCCCAGGTACCCGCGGGCCAAGAGTAGCCAGTGACAAGTCCGAAGCATTGAGTTAAAATGGCGTTGATTTATCAGGCCACTCAGTAGTAATGGTGACACGTTCCGGCTGGGAGCGAGAGGGGTATGCCTCATGCTGTGAGATCTGCAGATGGGATGAGTTAGTTGTTCTTGGCAAAAAATAATAAATAAATAAATAAACAAATGAATAAAAATGTGATTGCTTGTATTTGTGTTTGCGTCGTTGCTTGTTTGTTTGTGTTTTTTGTTTGCTTGTTTGTGTGTGTGTCCTTTGTTCGAATTTGTGTTTTTTGATGTGCATTGTTTGTTTGTGTGCTCCTGTCTGCCTGTTTGTATATATGTGTGATTGTGTATTTGTTAGTTTGTGAATATGTTTGTGTGTGTATGAGTTGTTTGGGTACGTTCCTCTACAATCGTGAATGTAAAATGACATATACATTTGCCCTTAAAGATATTTCTACGTACGTCAATACATAATTAATCACAGATAAGTTACCTCCCTACACTTCTAAAACTACCTACATGACTATGTGTGTACGTGAGCGTGCGTGTATGTATATACCTGGCCTTCCTGCCGCCCACGTACACAGGTTGAGGCCATTAAGTCCTCATCTGTCACACCCACACACCTTGTCATGTCAGTGATCACGTGACACTGTCGCCCTCCAAAGCATAATTAAAATTTCCTGACGTATCCGTTTTTAATAATCGTTTAAATCATACGAAAATGTTGTCTAACTTCATTGTTACTGTTATTATGATCGTTTTTTTTTTTGTTTTTTTTTTGGGGGGGGGTGGGTGTAGTTTTTTTTATCATTATCCTCATTCGTAGCCTTATAAGTAACAATGGTAGTAATAACTAATTATAATGATAATGGCAACATTTATAATGAAAATAGCAACAATGATGATGATAAAGATGATGACAGTGATGGTAATGATAATAATGATAATGATTACAATTATAATAGTCATATTGGTGACGATGAACCCATTACTGTAACTATTACTACTACTACTACTACTAGTTATCATGGATAAGAATATCCTTGATAATAAGAACGATGATGATCATGATATTAAAAATAGCAACAACAACAATAACTAATAATAATAATGATGATAAAGCGTTTAACAGTTATGATGCTAATGATAATAATAATGATAACAACACCAACAATAATAAAAATAATGGTAGTACTACTACTAATGATATAAATCCCTTTGATGATAATAAGCAAGAACAGCAATGGTGATAGTAATGACTATGATGATGATGATGATGATGATGATGATGATGATGATGATGATGATAGTGATGATAGTGATGATGACCATGATGGTGATGATGATGATGATGAAGATGAAGATGAAGATGAAGATGTAGATGAAGATGAAGATGAAGATGAAGATAAAGATGATGATGATGATGGTGATGATGATAGTGATGAGGATTATTATGTATTTTAAAATATTACAACTAACCATAATAAATTAAGAACTACAAGTATAAAACTGTTGAAACTAAAATAATTATCAAAATGTTATCATAAATGTGTAAATATCATCTAAAAGATTTAAAATACAAGCTTTATAAAACAATTAATATTATTACTATCTTCACCATTATCTTCATTATTATTTTTATCATTAATATGTTTATTGTTATAATTAGCAATATTAATCATCATTAATATTGTATCATTAGTCTTATTACTATTGCTATTTCTATTATTCTCTTTGTCATTGATAGTAATGATACCAATGATAATGATAATGTCATCAACTACAAGAATAATAATGGTAATTCCAGTGACAATAGTGATAAGATAATGATGCTAACAA
This sequence comes from Penaeus chinensis, assembly GCF_019202785.1. NCBI lineage: Eukaryota > Metazoa > Arthropoda > Malacostraca > Decapoda > Penaeidae > Penaeus > Penaeus chinensis. The sequence continues at coordinate 32,350,499 of NC_061823.1, forward strand.
TAATAATAATAATAATAATAATAATAATAATAATAATAATAATAATAATAATAATAATGATTATCATTATTATTATTATTATGAAAATAATAATAATGATAATAATAATAATGATGATGATAATAATAATGGTAATAATAATAATAATTATAATAATAATAATAATAGTAATAATAATAATAATAATAATAATAATAATAATAATAATAATAATAATAATAATAATAACAATAATCGTAATAGTAAAAATGATAATGATAATGATAATAAAACGATACTGATAATGGTAATGTCATAAACAATAGCAACACTGATAATGATAGTAGTGATAATGATGAGGATAATTATAGCAGTGATAACAGTAACAAAAATAATAAGAATGATAATAATAACAGTAGTAGTGGTGGCAATAATTATCATACGAACAACTATTATAATGATGGTCATATTATAAATGGCAACAACAACAATAATAATAATAACAACAACAACGGTAATGCCATTAGCAATTATGAAGGTGATACTAATAATAATGATGATAATGATAATAATGATAATATTAACAATAATGTTATTAACGAGTATAATAATAGTAATATGATAATAATAATTATTAATAGCATTAATAGTGACAGTAATCCTAACAATGACAGTAGCATGACTAATGACCATGATAATATTCATTGTCAATAACATTATGGATTAGTGCAGTTGGTAACAAAAATGAATAAATAAAATAGAAGAATATGCAAGATTATGTGAGTGCACGCAGGTCATCAGTAAATTTATTTAAGTTTATTTCAGAACTGTTACACCATGAAATATAAAAATTTTGTTGGAAAGTAAAATTTATATTTCTCTAACTCATAAAAATAGTATCAATAATTTGAATCTAGGAAGTACAGTAATTAGTGAATAATGTTCATGAACATCCTCATGATGATAATGATTATAATTAAGATAATTATCGTTTTTAATCATCGTTACTATTGTACTTTTATCATTTTTATCGTAATTACTGTTATGGTAATACTTATGCTAATATTAATAATGATAATGATGCTAACGTTAATAATGATAATAGTAATTGTAATAGTAATGATAAACTCAAATAATGATCACAATAATAATGGTAATGTCATTTATGATAATAGTAATGATCATTATAATTATGATAATGATAAAGATGAAATTAAGGACAATAATATTTATAATAACCCCCTTATCAGTGCAAATGATAAGGGTATTGAACACCAGCAAGAACAGCTATGATAATAATTATAAGACGAAGAAAAGAAGAATGCTACAAATACTGATGATGATAATAGTAATAATAATGATAGTAATATCTAACAATTAAATAATAATAAAATTATGATGGTAAAAATAGTAATAATAACAGTAACAATGATAGTAAAATGACATCAATAATAAAACTATCAATAATAATGATAATAGTGATGATATTAAAGGTAGTAGTAATAATGAATAATAATCATAACCATGAGAATTATAGCAGTAATAATAATGATGATAATAGTGATAATACTAATACTAATAGTAATATACGAACAACAACAATAATAATAATAATAATAATAATATAAATGGTAGTAGTAGTACTACTGCTACTAATAATGATAATGATAACGACTATTGATTATGGTAACAGTAGCAATAATAAAACTAATAAAATTGTAACAACAATAATAATAATAACAGTCATAATAATAATAGCAATGATGATGATGATAATTATGATAATATTAATATTAATAA
>NC_061823.1:32357277-32374777 GCF_019202785.1 Penaeus chinensis
TTATCGTTTTTTTTTTCCTCCATTCTTTCATTCTTCTCTTCTTATTTCGTTTGTTTCCTCGTTTCTTTTTTTCTTTCTTTTCCTTTTTTTTTCTCTATTTTTCATTTTCTCTTACCCATCACCCTTCTTTCCATGGCCTTCCTTTCTCTTCTCTCCCCCTTCTCTTTCTTTCAACTCTTCTTTCCATTAATCTTTTTCCGTCGCCCACTTCTTTCTCCCTCTCCCTCCCTTCCTCCTCTTAAACCCCCTCCTCCTTCTTCCCTACCTCCTCTTCTATCTCCTTCCTCCTTTCTTCCCAATCCCCCCCCCCCCCCCTTACTCCTTCTTGCCTACCTCCTTTTCTATCTCCTTCCTCCTTTCTTCGCAATCTCCCCCCCCTCCCTCCTTATTCCCTACCTCCCCTTTTATCTCCTTCTTCCTTTCTTTCTAATCCTCCCCCCCCCCCCCCCACATCTCTTTTCCCTTTCCGTCCGTCCTTCTAAATCAAGTCTTCATTTAATAGAGGTTTTGACAGCTCATGCCTAAGACGATGAGGGATGACCTGTAGCCTCTCCTGGTGTTTTATTTTTAGGGTAACTGAGAGAAGTTATTCGCTTAAGGGGCATGGCATGTGTGGGGAAATATCCTTAATATGTGTGCGAGTGTGTGTTGGCTTGTGTGTGTGTTTGTTTGGTTGTGTGTGTGTGTGTGTGTGTGTGTGTGTGTGTGTGTGTGTGTGTGTGTGTGTGTGTGTGTGTGTGTGTGTGTGTGTGTGTTTGCTCGGTTGTGTGTGTGTGTGTGTGTGTGTGTGTGTGTGTGTGTGTGTGCGTGTGCGTGTGCGTGTGTGTGTGTGTGTGTGTGTGTGGTTTTGTGTTTGTGTGTTTATATATATTTTTACAAATGGATACATAGGCACAATGCATTTGGTTGAAAAAAAGTAGATAGTTAGGTAAAATAGATTGATAAATAGGCAAACAAAGAGAGAGAAACAGAGATTTATGAGATTGGATAAACTTGAATCGATTATTTCTTATAATACTGATATACTTGATATCATAAAAGGCATAACAAAAAAAAAAAAGAACAAAAAAAGTTTATACTCTTAGGGAACATTTGTTTCTCTATTTGTTTTTTAACCACTCTTCTCTTCTCTTCTCCTCTTAATCTTTCTCACTCTCTTTCTTCTTTCCTCTTTCCTTCCATTACCATGTTTTCCTCCCTCACTCTCTTCCTTTAGGAGAGATAAAAAAAATGTACAAGAACGTGCATGTATTAACGTGAGGGGTGTGAGGACGAGGGGATGAAGGGGGACGGGGGAGGGAGGGGGGGGGGGGTTGTAAAGTGAGGGGATGTCCCACGACCCCCATCTGACCCCATGCCCTTTGTGCCCTTCTTACCAGACCCCCCCCCCCCCCTTGTCCTCTCCACCCCCTGTCCTCTCCCCCAGTTACATTCCCCCGCCGGTGACAAGCGAAAGAGGATGGGGACGAAGGGAAGGGTAGGAGGGGGAGGGGAAGGGGGTGAAGGAAGAGGGAGGGAGAGACGAAGGACATGATAGCGGGTGACGCAGAAATTAAAGGGAATGGAGGAAGATAAGATGAAGAGGAGGAAAAAAGATGGATGAAGAGGAAGCAGATAATAATGGTAGGGCAGATAGTAGTAATTCTGATAATAATGATAACAATAATGGCAATAGCATAAATTATAATAATGATGAGAGTAATAATAGTAATAGTATTGATAGTAATAATAGTAATGGTAATGATAGTAATAATGATAACGGTACAAATGATAATAATGTCTAGAAAATGGCAATAATGATAATGGTGATAATAATAACAATAATGTAAGCAGTAATCATCATAATGATACTGATAACAACCATGATAATAATAATGAAAACGATAATGATAATAACAATGACAATAACAATAAAAACAATATTGCGGATTATAATAATGTTAGGGATAAGGATAATGATATTACAAATGTTAATGATAATTATAACAATAATAATAATGATGATAATAGTAATGATAATGGTAATGGGAATAGTATTTATAATGATTTAAGATAATAATGATAATAAAAATGATAACAATAATTCTGATAATAATAATAATAACAATAATGATAGTGCTAACAATACTGCTACTACTAATAATAATGGTGATGATGATAATAATGATAATGATAATGATAATAATAATAATTATTATTATTATTATATTGATGATGAAAAGGATACTGACCATTATGATGATGATAATAATAGTGATAATAATAATAATAATAGTGATAATAATAATTATAATATTAAAGATAAAGATGGTAGCAATAATAATGATAATATTGAGGATAAAGATGATGATAGCAATAATAAAAATAATGATAATAAAAATTATAACAATACTGATAGTTGCAATAATAGTAATACTGATGATGATTATAATGATAACAATGGTAATAATAATGATAATAATTGTGATAATAATAATGACAACAATAATAATAATAATAATAATAGTAAAAATAACAACAGCAATAATAAAAATAATAACGATAACGATGATGATAATCATGACAATCATAATGATGATGATAATTCTTGTAATGAAATAGTAATAATGAGAACACTAATGCTGATAATAACAATGATAAACATGATGATAATAATAATAATCACGATAATAATAATGATAGTAATAAAAATGATAACAATAACAATGATAATAGTTATGATGATGATAACAATAACAACAACAATAATGATAACAATGATGGTAACTATAATACAAATAATGATAGTAATAATGGAGATGAAGAAGAACTATAATGATACTTATTATCTAAGTAATAACAGCGATAACTTAAATAAAAATCGTATCCATGGTAACGGTAATAATGCAAAGGATGAGAGTAAAGAATACAAAACATACATGGACTGTAAAAGAATGCATGTACACAAACATATATAGACACACGTATATATAAATACATATAGATAGATAGATAGATAGAGATAGATAGATAGAACAATAGATAGATAGATAGAGAAAGAAAGATAGATAAATAGATAGAGAAAGAAAGATAGATAGATATATAGAGAAAGAGCGATAGAGAGTTAGATAGATAGATAGAGATATTGCACTTCAATTCAGGATAAAAAAAAAATCTTGATTATAAATCCAATTTGCCTCTGTAATGAAAAAAAGTAGAATAATAATAATAATAATAATAATAATAATAATAATAATAATAATAATAATAATAATAATAATAATAATAATAATGATGATGATAATAATAATGATAACAATAAAAGTAATGATAATGATGATGATAATAATAATGATAACAATAAAAGTAATAATAACAATAATAGTAATAATAATGATAAGGAGAGGAAAGAAATTTAACCCAAAGAAAAAGGGAAAAGAGTTAAAAAAAAAAAAAAAAAAAATCTGACAATATGATTATTCTCTTGGCAAAGGACCAAAGATCGATTTCCGAATCATTTGAATTTACACTTTTTTTCCGGGACATTTATAATTATTTTTTCTTTTCTTATTTTTTGAGAGCGAGGAGGTTTGGGGGGGGGGGGGTGAGAAATTCCTCATTATCTTCGTATGAAAAGATGAGAAAGGAGTATCTTTAAAATATCGTTGGATATATATAGAGATAGAGAGATAGATAGACAGACAAACAGACAGATATAAAAAAAAATGATAGATAGATTGAGAGATAGATAGACAGACAGACAGACAGACAGACAGACAAACACACAGACAGAAGCAAATACAGAGAGAACGGGAAAGAAAGAAAAAAGAATGAAAGAAAGGCAGAGAGAGAGAGAGAAAATTAGAATAAAAAAAAAGGAAAAAAGTTCTATGAAATAAATAACGAAGCGAAGTCTTGCAACTTCCTTGATGCAGGTCAAGGCCTGGAGATCAAGGTCGCAGAATTAATAAGATTGTGTGGGTGAGATTTTAATTAATTGTTCAGGTGTTGTTCGCAGGTGAGAGGAGGGGGTGCATTAAAGAGCTTTAATCTTATAGTTTTCGCTCGCTCTCTCTCTCTCTCTCTCTCTCTCTCTCTCTCTCTTTCTTTTTCTCTTTCTCTTTCTCTCTCTCTCTCTCTCTCTCTCTCTCTCTTCTCTCTCTCTCTCTCTCTCTCTCTCTCTCTCTCTCTCTCTCTCTCTCTCTCTCTCTCTCTCTCTCTCTCTCTCTGTCTCTGTCTCTCTCCCTCTCTCCCCCCTCCCCCCTCTCGCTCTCTCTCTCTCTCTCTCTCTCTCTGTCTCTCTCTCTGTCTCTCTCTCTCTCTCTCTCTCTCTCTCTCTCTCTCTCTCTGTCTCTGTCTCTGTCTCTCTCTCCACTCCCCCCTCTCTCTCTCTCGCTCTCTCTCTTTCTCTCTCTCTCTCTCTCTCTCTCTCTCTCTCTCTCTCTCCCCCTCCCCCCCTCTCTCTCTCTCGCTCACTCTCTTTCTCTCTCTCTCTCTCCTTCTTCCTCTTTTTTTAATTTCTACGATAAATCATCCGGAAGTTACGCTGAAAAAGGGAGTAAAGAACAACATAAATAAGGAAATAAAAGGCACGAAAAAGAAAGGTTGTTTACTTTTCATGCCCTCCTTACACTCCCCACCCCATCCCCACCCCCCACGGTGACAAACGAATGAAGAAGAGGATGGAGAGAAAGGGAGATGGAGGATGAGAGGTGGGGGGGGGGGGGGGGTAGGAGTAGGATGGGGTGGGAGTAGGATGAGGATGAGGGGGTGGGGAGGGGAGGATGAGATGGGGGCTGGAGGATGATGATGATGATGATGATGATAAAGATAATGATGACAATAATAATAATAGTAATAAAATTAATGATAACAATAATAATAGCCTAGAAAACTAGACTTAGCATAAAAAAAAAAAAAAAAAAACAAGAGGCAAAAAACAACAACATAAAACAGTAAACAGCACGAGAGGAAAAAGACGCCTGGCACAAATGTCTATTTGTCTGTTTCTCTCTTTTCTCTATGGATCTATCTCTGTGTGCATATATACCTATATGAATGATAAAGTCTACACTGATATTACGAAATGAGAAAGAAAAAAAAAAACACGACAAAGCAAACAAACAAAAAAACAAACAAACAAACAACAAGCAAACCATCCCACGCAAACATCGAAACAAACAAACCCCTTTGACAGAAAGAAATGAAAAAGAAACATCACGAAATTAAACCTCATAAATCTACCAGGAGAGTGTATGGGCGGCGGAGAGTGGGCGGAGCGCGGACTGGGCGTGAGTCAGGGCGCCCAGAATAGACCCAGTAACAAGGCGGGCTGGTCAGGTGAGGTGACGTGGTATATAGGCCTCACGCCCAGTCGGCCGCCCGCGCCTCTTTTGCTGAGTCATGCTTTTTTTTTTCTCTCTCTCTCTCTCTCTCTTGAATTCTTTCCTTTCTTTCTTTTTCTTCTTTTTCTTTGGGTTTGGTGATACTGGGAGACGTATTATAATTATAATTTATTAGTATTATTGTTACCAATGTATTTTAGTATTGCAGTTGCTATGGTCATCATTACTGTTACTGTTTTATTATTGTTCTTATTATCATTATTATTATTATTATTATTATTATTATTATTATTATTATTATTATTATTACAATGGTTATAAGCAATTTCATGTTTTATTATTACTACTATTCTTGTTATTTGCTATGATTATCTTCAATACTACTATTGTTGTTGTGACTATTATACTTACCATTAGTAGCCGTAATAGTAGTAGTATTATCATAATATCCTCAATTATCTATGTCTTTTTTAACCTCATTCATTTTTACACATTTCTTGGTCTTCCCTTCTTTCATTATCTTATACTTTTCACCACCTCCTCTTTCGTCTTCTTCCTCCCCCTTTTCCTCATTACAGCTCCTCTCTCCCTTATCGCTTGTGTCCTATCTCCTGTCCTCCCTTCTCTTCCCCTATCTCTTGCTCGTTCGTCTCAATATCTCTTTTTTATTTTATTTTATTTTTATTTAATTTCTGATTTTTATTTTCTTCTTCATTTAAGGTTTTATTTATTTACTGGTTTACCCCTTTATTCACTGTTGCTGTTTGTGTGTTCAGAAAGAGAGAGAGAGAGAGAGAGAGAGAGAGAGAGAGAGAGAGAGAGAGAGAGAGAGAGAGAGAGAGAGAGAGAGAGAGAGAGGGAGATAGATAGATAGATAGAGAGAGAGAGAGAGAGAGAGAGAGAGAGAGAGAGAGAAAGAGAGAGAGAGAGAGAGAGAGAGAGAAAGAGAGAGAGAGAGAGAGAGAGAGAGAGAGAGAGAGAGAGAGAGAGAGAGAGAAAGAGAGAGAGGAAGAAAGAAAGAAAGAAAGAGAGAGAGAGAGAGAGAGAGAGAGAGAGAGAGAGAGAGAGAGAGAGAGAGAGAGAGAGAGAGAGAGAGCGAGAGAGAGAGAGAGAAGGGCTTGTGTGAGAGAGAGAAGGATGGGCAGGCAGACAGATCAACAGAGAGACAGAAAGAAAGGGAGACAGAGACGCAGAGACAGACAGACAGAGACAAAACGAAAAGAAAGCAAAGGGCAGGGCGAGGAGAGACGGAAAGCGAAAAAAGTATCAACACTGAGAATGAAAATTAGAAAGTTTGAGAGATGTTGTAAATGTAGAAGCCCAAGGAAGTAGACGAAGACGAAGAGGAGGAGGAAGAAGACGAGGAGGAAGAGGAAGAGGTAGACGAAGACGAAGAGGAAGAGGAAGAAGACGAAGAGGAAGAAGAAGAAGAAGAGGAGAAGAGGAGGAGGAGGAGGAAGTGGTGGAGGTTGGGAGGAGAGGAATGGGGGGTGGGGGGATAGAGATGTCCTAAAGTTTACACTGATAACAATCCAAAGTTTACCCGAACAGCTTGTTGGAGGGAGCGAAAACAAGAGGAAACATTTGAGAGTAGCGGGGTTTCCGGTCTTTGGGGAAGGGGAGGGGAAGGGGAGGGGAGGGGAGGAGATGGAGAGGGGGAGGGGGAGGGGAAGATTATGGGAGAGGAGAGGGAAGAAGAGGGGAAAGGGGGAAGGAAAAAGGAGGGAAGAGGGAGGGAGAAGAGGAGGGGAGTGGATGGGGAGGGGGGAGGGAAAAAGAGGGAAGGGGGAGGGGAAGGAAGCGAGAAGAGAAGAAAAGGGAAAAAGGGAGAAGAGGGAAAAGAATGAGGTTGAGGAAGGAAAAGGGAGGGGGGAGGAAGAAGAGGGAGAAACTGGGAAATGATGTGGAGGTCGGGAGGGGGAGGAAAAGGGAGGGAAGGAAAGGGAAACGAAAAGGGAAATAATGGGAAAGGAAAATAAGCAGGACGGGGAGGGATTGAAGGAAAAGGGAGAAGAGGGGAGATAATACAAAGGGAGAAGGGATGGGAAGGGAGAAGGAAAACATCAAGAGGAAGGAGATAGAGGAATTGAGAGAGAGAGAAGAAAGAGGAGGGTATAGAGAGGAAGATAGGAGGTGGAGGGGATAGAGAGAAAGGAGGAGAGAGGGGAAACGATAGAAAAGAGGAGGGAACTGGGCGAGGAGATAGGGGGAAAGAATAAAGACGAAGAACAAGAAAAGGGAAGGGGAAGAAAGGTAATAAAAAAGGGAAGGAGAAAGGAAACAGGGAAGAGGAAGTGAGGTTCCAGAAGGGGGAAGGAGAAGAAGGGAATAAATGAAAGAAGAGGAGGACTGGATGTCTACATAACGGAGGAGGAGAGAGAGAAACTGGCGGAAACAAAGTCGATGGGAGTTTTTTGCTTCTTAAGAGGAAACAGTGATGATTCACGCACGTAAATGCACACACACACACACACACACACACACACACACACACACACACACACACACACACACACACACACACACATACAAATATATACATTTATAAATATACTCGCACTTACGTATAGGTACATAAGTACACACACACAGACACTTAAACATGCATACACACACACACAAACACACATATATATATGACATAAATGCAAGGGATCAACGTTTTCCATTGCCTTCCCTGAGAGTGTTTTTATTGAGACAAAAAGGGCCTGTCGTAGGACTAAGTACTAAAAGAAGAAGAATATATGTGTGTGCGTGTGTGCACGTGTGTATGTATATACATGCATATATATATATATATATATATATATATATATATATATATATATATATATATACATACACACACACACACACACATTGTGTGTACGTACACAGGTGTGTGTGCAATTGATCCGTGTATGTATATACGAAACCTTTTTCATTTCCGAATAGACTGCTCGAGTCAAAGAAAAGTCCGTCCCGGCAATAATGATAAAAAATGGCTATCAATCTCCTTGCTGCTGCCGCGTCTCGTCCGTTACAGTTCGTGACGACGGAATTTTTAAAGGAATCAGAAGTACCAACCTCTCATTAGTCGCCGTCAGGCTTGCCATCAGTCTCGCGTTTTGCCTCCCGTCGCAGAGGGAGGTTGTGACGTCATCGGGTATTTGTTCGCAGGTCGGGTTTTTTTTGTTTTTGTTTGGACGTTTCCGTTGATTTGCAAGAGGCGGAGAAGATATGGGAGAAAGATGTACCTGAGAAAGAGAGAGAGAGAGAGAGAGAGAGAGAGAGAGAGAGAGAGAGAGAGAGAGAGAGAGAGAGATAAAGAGACAGAGAGACAGAGAGACGGAGAGAGAGAGAGAGAGAGAGAGAGAGAGAGAGAGAGAGAGAGAGAGAGAGAGAGAGAGAGAGAGAGAGAGAGAGAGAGAGAGAGAGAGAGAGAGAGAGAGAGACGTAGGTTAACAAAGAAGCAAGAGAGAGAAAGGAAAAGACAACGATTGAACAGAAAATCTAATCCAATGTGATGCCATAATCAAATGCATAAGAAGAAATAGCCAGTATTTACTGCCGTTGTTAGCCAGTGCCACCTCCTAATTGCCCGAGTGCCAAAGAGGTGCCACCTCCCCCTCCAATCACCATAGATCCCCCCCTCCCCCCCTAGCAAGTCATCACTTTTCGTCACAGGTGCCAAGGGAACATTGTCAAACGTCTTCGTCTATTATTTTTCCCCTTTCTTGCTTATGTTCCTCTCTTTTCCCCTCTTTGGTCTCGTAGTTAAGGACTCGGGGATATATTGCTGCTAACGTCAGCATCTTGTCAGCAGAGATGTGTTTTCGTTTAGTACAAATGGAGGGGCAGATTCTTGCAAATTTTCCCGGAAGGGATGATGTATATGTATGTTTGCTTGTGTGTGTGTGTGTGTGTGTGTGTGTGTGTGTGTGTGTGTGTGTGTGTGTGTGTGTGTGTGTGTGTGTGTGTGTGTGTGTGTGTGTGTGTGTGTGTGTGTGTGTGTGTGTGTGTGTGTGTGTGTGTGTGTGTGTGTTGTGTGTGGAATATTTTTTTGTAAAACGTGTCTTTTGAGCTCTGCTTTATATTCCATGTGTCTTGTCATTGTTCGCAAATTTACATGCATCACGATTCATGCCTTTAAATGTATCAGAAAATGAAAACCTTTTCCTTTGAATTTACAGAACATGTGCACACACTTATAGCAAATGAAGTACACCATTAGAGCATCTCTATTAACATATAGCCAAGACTTGCACGATCAAAAAAATATTATTTATTTCCCTACCATGCGTGCCTAAGAAACTATGTGACGATAAAGGAAAAAAAAAATATTTACATACAAAGATAAACAATGTGTCTGTTCTATACATTATATCCTTTTAATGTAAACATATATTTGTTTTACTCTTGTTTTGTTATTAATGTTAATTTCTACTACATTGCTGTGTTGTCTTCGTGTATGACGTCACCACCTCTGTGATTTATCATCATCATTGTAACTGTCATCGTTACTATCATCACTAACACTATCATAATTACTAGCGATAGTATCATTATTATTATCATTACTATTAGCAATATCGTTACCATTACCATTGGTATCATCCTCATCATCATCATCATCATTATTATTATCAATACTACTATCAATATTGTTATAATCATTACCATCATTATTGTTATTATTATTACTAATATTATTATTATTATTATTATTATTATTATTATTATTATTATTATTATCATTATTATTATCATAATTATTATTATTATTATTATTATTATTATTATTATTATTATTATTATTATTATTATTGTTATTATTATTATTATTATTATTGTTATAACTGTTATAATTATCGTTATTATTATTACTATTATGATGATAATTATTATTATGACCATCACAATTCTAATCATTATCAGTACCATCATTACTGTTATCATTATTATTATCATTATTATTATTACTTTGATATAAACGTTATTAACAGTTACTATTTTTATTATTATCATCATTATCATCATCATTATTATCATTATTTTTGCCATTGCTATTATTATTATTATTTTTATCACTGTTATTATTATCATTATTATTATTATTATTACTATTACTAATATCATTATTCTCACTATTATTGATATAATTTTCATCATCGTTATCATCATCACCGACATCATCATCGCCATCGTCATCATCATCATCATCATCATCATCATCATCATCATCATCGTCACCATCTTCATCGTCATCATCATCATCGCCATCGTCATCATCCATTGTATAAAAGCACGTGAACATTTGTGATTTGATAAAGACTACCGGAGTTAAATGAAAATAAAAAATACAAGAAAATCTACCAAACAAAACGAAAATAGAGAAACTGGGGAAAAAAGGGGAATATAAAAGAAATAAATTGACGCAAACAAGGAATGAGACCTTTTACGTCACCATTGAGTTCCGACGACATTTAAAAGTGTTATCGAACATCAAAAGTAATTTCCCCCTTACCCTCCCACTCCACTTTCACTATTACCCCCTTTCCCTTATCTCTCCTTTTTCTTCTCCCTCCCCCCCCCCCCCTATCTCTATCCTAAATCTTCTCTTCCACTTCACCCGTTCTTCCTACTCACTTTTATCTTTTTTTTCCACCCCTCTTCTCAACTACCTATTCTCCCCCACCATTTTCTATCTTTACCTCCTCTTTCATACCCACTTTCCTCTCCGCCCTTCCCTCTCAACCTTTATCCCCAACTCTCTCTCTCTTTAACTTTCTCTTTAACTTTCTCTTTCTCTTTCTCTTTCTCTTTCTCTTTCTCTTTCTCTTTCTCTTTCTCTTTCTCTTTCTCTTTCTCTTTCTCTTTCTCTTTCTCTTTCTCTTTCTCTCTCTCTCTCTCTCTCTCTCTCTCTCTCTCTCTCTCTCTCTCTCTCTCTCTCTCTCTCTCTCTCTCTCTCTCTCTCTCTCTCCCTCTCCCTCTCCCTCTCCCTCTCTCTCTCTCTCCTTCCCTTCCTTGTGCCCCATTCCTCCGTCGCATCATTTAGCGCAGAGCCGATGCTTCAAACGGACTATTTCCTTGAGTGGACGTTCTGTCAAGTGTTACCAGATTTGTTTTAGTTCCCGCTGTGTTTCACGAACAGTACGGGTGTAAGAATGTATGAATGGGTGTATGTTTATATCACGTTCACTCTGTTAGCTACCTTTCCATTTCTCACGTTCGTATTTTAAACCTTTTTTTTTTTTTTTTTTTCTTTTAAGGTTCTATTCTTGGTCGACTTTGGCATGAGCTTTACCTTAAGAAATCCTGAACCGTTCTTTATTTATATCATTTTTTTACATCAAAATTTTATTTAAAAATGGTTAGAACTAAATTTAATTCTTGAAAAAAATAAATTAACACACTGAGGACTTTTTTGTTTAATCGTCATATTTTTAGGGTCAGTTTTATTTTCGGAATTATTGCATTTGCTGTTGTCGTTTCCAAGTTTCGTTGGTAGTTATTTCATCATATGATGGCTCCTCTAGTAAACTTTTTGTGCAAGTTTCTTATATTTTTGGGTCAGTTTCTCTCTCCCCTTCTTTCACTTCTCTCCCTCACTCACTTCGTTGGTCAGTCCCTCTCTCCTTAATTAAGAGAAAGAAAAAAAGACAAAATTTTATATTATGAACACCAGCGTAAGCACTGATGTTGAGAAACACTTGATAATCTACTGGAATTTCAAATCTTAATGTGGAAAATGTTGCAATTATCAAGTGGGAATCTAAACATTTCTCTCTTGGCAATGTTTAATCCATGTTGTTAACAGTAAGACTTAACACATTCCCACTTTTATTTACTTATTACAAACAATGAGAATAATTCAAACTCGACTGGTCGTCCAGATTTTACTCAATTTTCATTTCATCTTAATTTGCATTTTATATTATTTATTTAGAATCATATTTTCTTTTATCATCTCATATTGTGTCCTGGGATAATGGTGTCACTGATCGTACTGGGTTATTAAAATCTCAGAGAATATGTTCTTCGAAGATCTCTGACTGCTCTTCATACCACTTGTTTACTCCTTTCCTCTCCGTGCACTAAAGTGAATTTTCAGTTACATCTAACTCCATTATCACTAAATTATCTATGTTATTCCGTTTGCGCAAGATTTATAAATTCGTTTATAATAATCGAACTCACAGTATCGCTCTCTCTCTCTCTCACATTCCATATACATATGTGTCTGTGTATTTCTGTAATTATATCAGTATTAACACCAGTAAGATATGTACGTTAATCTGCATATATGGCTGGATCGCTTACTCCCCCCCCCCCCCTCCCCATCTCCAAATCCTCTTTAGTATTCTCATTTATAAAGCTTGATCATATTTCACTTTTCGTTCTTCTTTCCTTTCCTTGAATCTTATATCCTTATGTACCTTTTGCTTCTGCCACAACAAGCCGTTAAGAATATCCATGAAAAACGAGGACGGAAAAATATTGATCAAATGCTCTAATCATAGTGTGCTTATTAATATGTTAATTATGTATAACTGAGCAAGCAACTGCGTAGGATTATGGTACACGTATAATCTAATTGTAGCATGAATTACAGTTTTGTTCCAAAATTTTACTGCACAGATTATGAATAATCATTATTATTCTAATACAGATTCGCAATTTGACGGAAATATATTTTGCTTGTGATATGCGTAGTATGGAAATTAATTGCCAAAAATAGTTGTTGCTCTAAGACGACGAATAATTTGAGGACCACGCAAAAATTAATATATATAAATTTACTGAGGACTTAGGCCCCGCCTTAAAATAATAATAATAATATAATAATACAGTTATGGAATGGTTACTTTTTTGTAATAATGAAGTCATTAAATGTTTTTTATTATTTTGTAAGTTAACCACGGTGTTCTTCATCTTGAAGGAGAAATGCACATTTTACAATCTATTGTTGCCCTGAAGTGGGTGTCACAAGCACGTTGATAGATCGACAACTCATATAATGTTGGAACACAGGAATATCCACAAAGAAATTAATGCGTACACATTGTAATGCATGAATTGCTTAATGTTGATTTATAACAGAACTAACAGCTGCATTGGATTATGGTGCACGTTCAAATTCAATTGTAGCATATTTTACATTTTCGTTCCAGAACTTGAATGCACTGTGGATGATTAAACTATTCTAAAATATATATTTTCCAAAGAATTACATAGAGGTTTTCTGACCACTGTGTAACTAATTGAAGTATATCTAATGGATCCAAATTTTAAAATTTATTCATCTCCAACCGCTAGTCGAGACTTAGGTCCCCCCAAAATTATATATTTGTTACTTTTTCGTAACGCTCAATTCCTTAACTGCTCTTTAGTGTTCTCTACGATAACAACTGTGCTCTTAAGCAGGAAGGACAATTACACATTTCACAATTTTATGTTGTGCTGAAGATGGTGTCACTCGAAACACTCAGATAGTTATAATAGCAGTGATAGTAGTAGCATGTAGTAATAGTTGCATTCTTGGTTGTAACAGACCATCTACTACAATCAACACACACACACACACACACACACACACACACACACACACACACACACACACACACACACACACACACACACACACACACACACACACACACAAAAAAAAAAAAAAAAAAAAAAACACTGCCATTCATGACTTCATCATTTACCCCTTCACTAATTCATTCCTTTTTCTGTGCTAGAAATATGCATTTTCTCGTTATATATATATAAATATATATATATATTTTTTTTTTTTTTTTTTTTTTTTTTTTTTTTTTTTTTTTGCGAGATCTTTCCCTTGTCGTAGTTACTTAATCGGTGGTCTTTTGTATTTCAAATTTAGCGCTTGTTCTCTTAATTTCCTTAACTTTCCTTCCCAAGTTTAACTCTAACACTAAAATTTGATTATAATTGAGGGTATTTTCTCAAGTTTTATTGTTATCAATGTTATCATCAGCATTGTTCATTTAATCGTAATTAAAGTTATTAACCTTAACACCATTCACAACGGATATTTCAAGTATTTGTATCATTAATCATTTTCGTAACTAGTGTTGTTAATCTATAAAAGAACACAACGACGATAATGGATATTTATATAGATACGTTACCTTACAAATATGCTTAAGATTATTGTATGCAATACCTATAACTTGACATTTATAACACAAGAAACGACATATTAATATGTACAATCATACATGCTTTCATTAGTTCACGTAGTTGAATATTATTAAGAATGAGATTATAGGTAAAATATAACGATAAAGAATATAGGCTTAAAAAATACATGCTAATCTACTAAGAACTTTCATGTCATGATCGTTATGATAAAGAATATAGGCTTAAAAATATACATGCTAATTTACTAAGAACTTTCATGCCATGATCGTTATCATTATCAATATCAGACATCATAACTAACGAAACATTTATTTTCTTGCTTTACTCTTGTGTTCTACTGCTTGAATCCTTCCACAGTCTGTTCTCCTGTCTTTGATTTTCCCCTATAATCCCTTCCTCCACTCCTCCGATTTCTCCATCTTCACAATCCAACGCTTTTCTCACTCTTAGTTGAAGTCTGTATCCTATCTGTTTGAATTTCTATCTATCCTCCTCTCTATCCTTCCTTTCTTTCACTCTCCTGTCTATCTGTCCGTTTCTCTATCCTTTCCTTCACACTCTCTCTCTCTCTCTCAAAGATAAAAGCAGGGTAATTGGCGTAAATAATGAGCGAGAGGGGGAAGTCAAATGGAAACGAGAAAAAGAAAGAAAAGACGAGAAAAGAAAGATGAAAAGACGAAAAGAATTAGATTGCTCATAACATCATAATCAATATCCTTTAATTGAATGATAACAGTAAGAATAAAAAAAAATATATATATAGTTTTACAATTTAGCACATCTGGCTGTTACACATGTTATAGGAAGGAGGAGGAAGAGACGAAGTTAAGATAAAGAATGTGAAGTAAAGGGAATAAATAATAAGGGGACAGGGGGTAGAAAATGAAAGGGAGAGGGGGGGGGGGGGGGGGTTAAGTAAGAGTGGGTAGAAGGGAAAGGAAAAGAACAGCGTGTGAAAGCGTGTGAAAGAGGAAGAGCCGAGATAAGTGAGAAGAAGGAAAAGAAAATGAAATAAATCATCTTCGGCTTGAATATTTTATTTTTGGAAGCTTTGGGTGTTTCTAAGTTGCCTTTATTATTTGCCACATTGAAAGTTGGAACACAACTAGAAACATTCACGTAAAAATGATGAGGCAATCAAATGTTGCAATGCAAAAACTGCTTGATGTTCAATTCATTGCGAATAACTGAACTAACAACGACATTGAATTGTGGTGTATGTACAATTCAATGGTGGCATATATTAAAATGTTCCGTTTAAATGTACTACGGATAATGAAAACTGTTCTTATGTGTCTTATCTGAAATCTTACACAGGTCTTCTTGAAATTATAATTTTTTGGATTGAGGTTTTCAATTTCAAAATTTACCTTCTCCAATGGCTTTGTTACTAGCTTTAAAACATATATATTCTTACTGAAGACTTAGGCCCCCCCAGAAGTATATATTTGTTACTTTTCGTAATGTTTATTTCATTAAATGCTCTCTAGTGTTTTTTACAATAACAACTGTGCTATTAATCATGACGAACAATTACATATTATACAATTTTATGTTGTGCTGAAGATGGGATTGTCACTCGAAACACCAAGATAGTTATAATAGCAGCGATAGTAATAATATGTAGTAATAGTCATAGTCTTGGTAGTAACAGACCCCCTACTACAGTCAAGACACGAAACAAATCCACTTTCACTGCTATCCAGGAATTATTCATTTACCTCTTCACTAACATATTCCTCTTTCTATAAGTATGCACTGGCATTGAATCAGTACGAATTGTTACAACAACGATAATGATAAATTCATATATACACGTTACCTTATAAACAGGCTCAAAATTAATGTATGTAGTACCTAGATCTTGAAATTTATAACACGAAACCTACTAATATCTACAATTCTACAAACTTTATCAGCTTACAAGAACGAGATTATAGGTAAAATACAATGATAGAGAATAATAAAGGCTTGAAAATATGTATACTAATCTACTAAGTAATTTTATGCCATAATAGTTATCATTACTAACGAAACACATTTTAATTTCTTGCTGGGTATAACTTATCCTGTGCTGCTTGATTCCCTTCACAGTCAGATCTGTTCTTCATTCTCCCCTTCCTCCACTCTTCCGATGTCTCCACCTTCATATCACACCACTTTCATCACTCTTAGATGAAGGGGAGGGCTGTGAACAAATCCCAAGTCTGTATCATCACTGTCTGTTTGTCTTTCTATCTGTCTATCCCTTTCTCTATCCCGTCTATCAGTCCGTTTCACTATTCTTTCCTTCTTTCCTTCTCTCTCTCTCTCTCTCTCTCTCTCTCTCTCTCTCTCTCTCTCTCTCTCTCTCTCTCTCTCTCTCTCTCTCTCTCTCTCTCTCTCTCTCTCTCTCTCTCTCTCTCTCTCTCAAAGATAAAAGAAGGATAACTGGCATAAAAAATCAACGAAAGGGGGGAAATCAAATGAAAACGAGAGAAAGAAAGTAAAGACCAGAAAAGAAATATGAAAAAGAATACGAAAATACGAAAAGAATTTCATTGCTCATAACACCATGATCGATATATTTTTTTTTTAATTCCCTGAGGTTCACGGTGATAACAGTAATAATCATACAAAAAATAGTTTTACAATTTAGCATATCTGGCAGTTATACATGTTAGAGGAAGAAGAAGGAGGAAAAGAAGACGTTAAGATAAGGAAGGGAAGAAGTAAAGGGGACTGGTAAGAGGGGGACAAGGGGAAGAAAAATAAATAGGATGGGGTAAGGTAGAAGGGGAGAAAGGAAGAACGGTGAGAGAAAGAAAAGGGTAATAAAGATGGGGAGAAGGGTCAAGAAAGAACGAGGATAAGTGAGAGCGTAGGAAGGAAAAAGCGCTTGAGATATGTGAAAAGAATGAGAATTAAAAAAAAGAAGATAAAGGAGTGTGAAAAGAGATATGAAAAAGGAAGGGGGTCAGTGGGAGGAGAAAGAGAAAAGAATTGAAAGGGTCAAATGAGAAGAAGAAAAGGAAAAAGAAGAAAAG
>NC_061823.1:32379777-32389777 GCF_019202785.1 Penaeus chinensis
AACCTTGCATATCCTTCCGGTTGACATCCATGAACTTTCAAAAAGGCTTTCATTAATAACCATCTTAGACCGCGAAGCTCCGTTTCTTAAGATATATCACTTTTTTCTCTCTGTCTCTCTCTCTCTCTCTTTCTATTTCTGTCTGTCTCTCTCTCTCTCTCTCTCTTTCTGTCTCTGTCTATGTCTCTCTCTCTCTCTATTTCTGTCTCTCTCTCTCTATCTCTCTCTCTCTTTCTGTCTCTGTCTCGGTCTGTCTCTCTCTCTCTCCTTCTAATAATAATAATAATAATAATAATAATAATAATTTTATGATTATTAATATTGTGAATAGCATTATCATTATCATTATTACTAGTATCAGTATTATCATTATTACTTTTATTGTTATGATTTTTTTTCATGTATCCTTATTATTATAGTTATAATAAACATAATAATAATAATAATAATAATAATAATGATAATAATAACAATAATGATAATAATAATAATGATAATAATAATAATAATGACAACAACAACTGTTGTTGTCATAATTATTATCATTATTATTATTATTGTTATTATTGTTGTTATCATCATTAGCGTCATTATCATTATTATTATTACTATTGTTATTGTTGTTGTTTTGTTATTATTATCATTATTATTATTATCATCATTATAATCATTATCATTATTACTTTTATCATTACTATTATTAATATCAATACTATTATTATAAATATTGTGATTATGACTTTCCTGGCTATTATGATGCCATTACTATTATCATTACCTTTATTGTTATCATCATCATTATCATTACTATCTTTCCTTATAATCATCGTCACTAACTTGTCTTCTTTTGCTTCTGTCAGATCGTATTTAATGTGTAAGAGACGCTGTGATTCTCATGACAAATTAATTCTCAGTTGAAGAAAGAACAAAGGGAAAGAGATGAATACAAGAATGTAAACAAGAGAGAGAGAGAGAGAGAGAGAGAGAGAGAGAGAGAGAGAGAGAGAGAGAGAGAGAGAGAGAGAGAGAGAGAGAGAGAGAGAGAGAGAGAGAGAGAGAGAGAGAGAGAGAGAGAGAGAGAGAGGGAGGGGGGGGGGGGAGAGAGAACAAGAATATGAGGAAGACGAATGGGAGAAATCGGGGTAGGGAGGCAAGGTCAATGAAGAAATTAAGAGAAAAAAGTGGAAACGATAATGGTGATTGTAAATCTGTTCATGATAAAAATGATAATGAACAACAATAGTAATAAGGATAAGAAACAAATGATTATGATAATACCAATAGTAGTAGGAGTAATAATGGTAATAACAATGGAGAGATGATAGTAACAGTAATTGAAAGACGATAACACTGGCAAACGTGCTAATAATAATAATAAATAATGATAATGATAATGAAAACAAAAACGAAATGAACGAGAAACAACACACAAATAACAATGACGATGAAACAACAAATAAAATGCTGCAAAAAACAACAACAAAATATCCAAGCTCATTCCAAACAGACAAAGGACCTTGAACAACAACAATTACAACAGCAACAACAACAAAAAAACATTAATGATAAAAACAAAAAAAACTTGCAAAAGGGACAATGCCAAATGTGCCTAATTTGCCATCTTCAAGACAACCAGTCTGGGACGATGGATGAGTCCGCAAATTCAACAGATGTGGATGACGCCGGTTTAAACTCCTAAAGAACGGGGCGCAATTGGTCTCATGGATAATGCGATGCGAAATTGCTGCTGCAGATAAATGTTGTGGTTTAAAGGCGGTTCAGGGTAAGCAAAAACGAGGGTCATAGTGATGATGGTGGTTGTAATGATGACTAAAATGAAGATGATATGATAGGCAACATTGTCACTGTTTTTGGTTGTTAATGATGAGAATGATAATTATATTAATAATGATAATTATAATAACATGAAGGTGATAATAATAATTATAATGATGATGGTAATAATATCAATAATAATAAAGATTATGATAAAAATATACTTCTATCAATAGCGAATGACGGCAACAACAATAATAAAAATGATAATAATAATGATAAAGATGATGATGAAAATAGTAGTAACAACATTGATCATAATAACAAAAATAATGATAATGATAGTAAGAAAGATAAAAATAATGATAATAGCAACAGTGATAATACTAATGATAATGATAACAATGATGTTAAAAATAACAACGATGGTAATAGTAATAACAACTACTACAAACAACAACAATAATACTAATTATAATATTGATAATAATTGCAGAAATAATAATGATAACAACAAAGGTAATAATTTTGAAAATGGTATTTGCAATAAAAGTGATGATAATAATAATAATAGTAATAATAATAATAATGCTAATAATAATAATAATAATAATTATTATAATAATAGTAATGATAATAATAATAACGATACTAATAATAACAATTACAATAGCAATAATTATAGTGATAATAATAATAATCATATTAGTTATTAGTATTATATTGAACTAAATAATAACAAAATTACTGAGAAAAAAATGACATGGATAATGACAAAATTATGAACATTATTATCTTTATTGTATATTTATTACATAAGATCAGTGCAATATTAACTAATTGTTTGTTAATCTCTTAGACAATAATAGCAAAAAGTAATAAAATGAAAGAAAAGGACAGAAAAGAATATATATATAATTTCATTTTTTAATTGATTTATTAATTTATTATTATTATTACAATTATTATTATTATCATTATTATCATTATCATTATTATCATTATTATTATAATTATATATATATATATATATATATATATATATATATACATATCTTCATATATCATCAAACATTATACACGTGGGCTTCGAAATTAGGATTTTTAAACGAGCTACTGTTCTATTGAAAATGTTATAACTACTTTATCATTTATATCGCTATAGTCTGTATGGACAGATTACTTCTTGATACCATCACAACTTTGTAGAAATTATTGATTATGAGGATTATCATTATAATTACAGGTACAGTGATGTTAACAAATAATTGAATATCGACATAACATGATAATGTAAATTGCAAAATAAATGTTATTAAAGAACATTGCATTGATAATAATAACAATAGTATCATTAATAATAACAGAGTCTGTGATGCTAATAATCATAGTTGTTATAACGATAATGGCAAAATTATAATAGCAATAATAATGATAACAAGACAAGAAGAATATTATAACATTTTATCTCATTTTCACCCTTAAATACTACAAAGAGCGCATCGTTCCAAAAATCCTTAAAATAGACGGATAAGATTTCCCCATGCAATGACGTGTTTCTCATACCCTAATTCAGATATCTGAAGACTTCGCAAAAAATACATTCCCCATCACGCCACCAGGGGAATGAAAGACCCCTTCTGCATCACACACAGTCGTTAGCCAAGGAAATCTGCCAGCCGACCTAATACGGGATGCAACCCACAAGGCGTTTCATGGCATTGAGGGCTTAATCTTTCAGCCCTCGAACAGGTGTGATATCTTCGGTTCAGAGGTATTTATAAATTGAATAATATCATTTGTAAAGGATAGAGAAAGCACCAGTGTTTTGCTGGCATCGGTGGCACCTTGATGCGCTGTTCACTTTGAACAGGCACTCGTACATATTGTGTTGCTCTAGATATATTATCTCTGAAAGAATAAGTCAGGGAAAGGTTTAAAGTTTAGTCTACATGTCACTTAGAATAAAAAAAACAATGATCTTCACCATATTTCTGTTTTATAATTGTTTTTCCTTTTTGTCAAGATATAATTAGGTTTTTATTTTTAAATTGTTTAAACTTATATCCCAAAACTTTAACTGGTCTATTGTAATTTATATACTCGTATGCAAGAGCATGTTTGTCACTATGCTTTATATATTAACAAAATTAATTACATTCAGCGAATATATCTTGTCCTTGTATAAAACAAGGACATTACATTTAACCTCCTGATAAAACTATAACAAAATACATATCACTAGGAAGCACAAACACCTTAGAATAGAAAAATAACAACACAATTGTAAAATTAATTTAGGATACGAAGAAATAAAAGGAAGAATCACAGCTTCATATCCCTGTAAAAGAGGAGTCACCCACTGATTCTTTTGCTTATGTTAATACTACGTTATGTTACACTTATAACAACAAAATGTCAAGATAATGATGATGATAATAATAACAATGATAATAACGATAATAATAATACCAGTGATACTGATAATAACAACAAATACTGTAATAAATAATCATAACAGTTTAAAATACAGTGTAGTTTCCATTGTTGCTGTTCCTCCGTTGAAGAAAGAAATGTACTAAAAAGGAAATGAGATATGGCGAAGAAAGAAAATGAAAGGAGAAAAGAAATGGGGGACAGGAAGGGGGGGAATGAGGGCGAGGGGTCTAAGAGCCAATATATGTCACCTCTGCCGCGAAAGTACAGATTATTCTAGATTATTTTCCTTTCAACCTCCTCGGACTCAAGGAGAAAGAGGGAGAAGGAGAGGGGGAAAGAGAGCGAGAGGGAGAGGGAGAGAGAGAGGGAGAGGGAGAGGGAGAGGGAGAGGGGGAGAGAGAGCGAGAGGGAGAGGGAGAGGGAGAGGGAGAGGGAGGGGGCGAGGGAGGGAGGGAGAGACAGAGACAGAGACAAAACAAAGACAAAGACAAAGACAAAGACAGAGACAGAGAGGAAGAGAGAGAAACAGGCGAAGTAGAGATAAGGGAATGGAAGAGGGGGGGGGGGGAAGTAAGATGAGAAAAGAGAGAGAGAAAGGGAGAGGGAGAGAGGGAGAGAGAGGGAGAGGGAGAGAGAGAGATAGGGAGAAGGAGGGGGAGGGAGGGAGGGAGAGACAGAAACAGAGAGACAGAGAGAAAGAAAGAGAAGCAGGCGAAGTAGAGATAAGGGAATGAAAGAGGGAGGGGAAGGAAAAGTGAGATGAGAAAAGGGAGAAAAGGAGAGGAAAAGCGGGGCTAAATAAAAGAGACAAGAAGAAGGTGTAGAAAGAGAGAGAGAGAGGAAATAATCTCCTTTCGTATTTATTGTATTTTTCTTTTTCCCTTTTTCATTTTTAGTTCTTTCTCTTTTGTAGATTCTTTCACTTTCCATTTTGTTTTGTATTGCACTGTTTCTTTCAGGTTCTATCTTCTCATCATTACTAATTTTGTTTCTTCTACAAACTTTATTATCATATCTTCTTCATATCTCTTTTACTATTCCTTTTCTCATACACTTTTTCTCTATTCCTCTTTCCCATTTTCTGCTCCACTGTGTCCTCCTATTCTCATCTCTATTTCCCTCTTTCTTTTCTCGTTATTTTACTATTTTACTCGCTATTTTTCATCTCCTTTTTCTCCGCGCTGTTATCTCTCTCCTTCCTTCTTCCTTGTTTCGTCCCTGCCTTCCCTTCCCTTCCCCCTCCCCCCACTTCCTCTCAAAACGAATGAAAGGGGAATCTTAGGAAGAAGAAGAAGAAGGGTAAATGGGAGAAGGTGAAGGCGTGGATAGGGAGAAGGAGGAGGAAAAGGAAAGAGGTAATATGACTTGGATTAATTTTGTTGTGGACGGAAGGAAGGGGGGAAGGGGAATGGAAATGAAGTTGTTTTTCGGTTGTGTGTGTGTGTGTGTGTGTGTGTGTGTGTGTGTGTGTGTGTGTGTGTGTGTGTGTGTGTGTGTGTGTGTGTGTGTTTTCTATATATTCTTTCCTCTATCATTTTCTTTACTGTTCTTTTTTTTTTATCGTCATCGTCATCATTATCTCCCCTTCCCTCTCTCTCTCTCTCTCTCTCTCTCTCTCTCTCTGAATTTGGAAGACAGGGAGAGAAGAATAAGAAAAAATAAGTAAAGAACAGGAAAGGAAAATATATGAAAATCGAACCTATAATATAAATGACGATATCAATAGCCATCCACTGCTATTATAACATTTACTGTTATAACCACTTCTCCCACTGAGTCTCATTATCAAATCTCCTCATTACTCACTTTCCTCATAAACGTCCTCAAATACCCATTTTTTCTCGTTTCCACTCTACCCATTTCCCATCTCATAATCCTATTTGATTCCCCTCGTTAATTCCTTCTCATAAAACATTAACTCCATGAATCAACCTCTTTTAGAAAATCTCCTTTACACAATCTGCATTTCTGTTTCTAAGATGTCTTTATTTATCTATTCATTTAATCTGTTTAAATTTCTTTTAATGGCCTCTCTGTCTCTTTCTGTCTCTGTCTTTCTTTCTTTCTTTCTCTCTCTCTCTCTGTTTCTGTCTCTCTCTCTCTCTCTCTCTCTCTCTCTCTCTCACACACACACACACACACTCTCTCTCATCTCTACTTCGCCTCTTTCTCTCTTTCTCTCTCTCTCTCACTCTCTCTCTCTCTCTCTCTCTCTCTATCTCTTTCTCTTTCTTTCTCTCTCCATATCACCCATTTGACCTTTTCCCTCTGACTTCCTCCAAATCTCCCCCATCTACATCCTTTTCCCCTCTCACCTCTCCCCCCCCCCTTTCTTCCCCTCTCTCGCCTCGCTCACACGCACTAAACGCACGGCGCATCCCCTCACCTCTTGGGAAACTGCACATTGGGGTTAAAAAACACGCGAGGGAAACACGTGACAGTTTAAACGAGGCGGAATACCATCTTGAGAGGGAGAGGGGAAATGTGAGGGGCCGGGGGGGGGGGGGATAGGGAGGATGGAAAGGGAGAAAGGGAGGTGGAGAGGAAAGGAAGGAGGAAGGGAGGGAAGGAAGGACGAAGGGAAGGAGGCAAAGAGGGGAAGGAAGGTGGAGGGAAAGGAAGGAAGGGGAGGGGGAGGAGGGGGGAAGAAGGGGAAGAGAAGGATGGAAAAGAGAGGATGGGAAGGAAAGGAAGGAGGAAGAGAGGGGAAGGGAGGGAAGACGAAGGAAAGGAGGGAAAAGAAAAGAAAGGGAGAGGAAG
The DNA here is from genome assembly GCF_019202785.1 of Penaeus chinensis. Classification (NCBI taxonomy): domain Eukaryota; kingdom Metazoa; phylum Arthropoda; class Malacostraca; order Decapoda; family Penaeidae; genus Penaeus; species Penaeus chinensis. The sequence goes on from NC_061823.1 coordinate 32,386,753, forward strand.
GATGGAAAAAAAAAAAATAATGGAGAGAGGGTGGAGGAAGAAAAGAAGGAAGGAGAGAGAGAGGAGGTAAGTAAGGAAAGGGAGAGGGAAGGAGAATGAACGTATTTGGCAAGAGGGAGGGGAGGGAGAAAAGGAAGGGGAGGGAAAGGTGGAAGGAAGAGGGGGATAGGAGACAAGACAAAGAAAGAGGGCTAGAAATACACGCACAAGATGAATGGAAACTGTATCAACGGATGCACTTATCGCTCGCTGACCCCTTTCGACCCGAGAAATCTGTGGGAACGTGACCGAAAAAAAAGGGTGAGAACAAAAAAAGTGAAAAGAGAGAAAAATAAATTATATATGACCATAACGAAGAAAGGAAACAGCAGATGGAAAGGGGGGGGGGGGGTTGGGGGAGTGGGGAAAAGAGGTTTGACGGAAAAAAGGGAAAAGAGAAAGAGAGAGAGAACGAGAGGTGTTACGGAGAGGAAATGGAGGAGACGACGGCTAAAGAAAGGATATTAAAGAGAGCGGAAGAGAGGAAGGGAAAGATGGAATCTCTGGAGATTAAAAAAGCGATTGCGTGCCTCCTCCAACGGACAGCATTCCGCGAGTTTGAGATAAAGCGAGAGTGATGCTGTTCCTGTGTTACTGAGAGGGTTGGGGTAGGGAGTGGGTGGATAAGAGAGGGGGGGGGGCGGAGGTAAGGAGAGCCTAAAGGAATCTTTTGTTTACTTTTTCAGCAAGTAAAGGAAGACATAAAATAGGAGAAAACATAGTCTTTATCCGGTGTTCGGCGTCATTCCGAAATGTACTATAGATTTAACAAATAATAAAAGTAATAATAATATTAATAGTACCAGCAATAATAATGATAATAACATTAATAATATTGGTGATAATGATAATAATAACAACAATAATGATAATATTGTTGATGTTAACAATGATAATCATAATAATAACAATAACAATAATAATAATAATAATAATAATAATAATAATAATAATAATAATAATGATAATGATACAAATAATAATAATGATGATAACAATAACAGTAATAATGATAGTAATAATAAATAGTAATAATGATAACAATAATAATGATAATAAAAATAATAATTACTATTATTATTATAGCAATGATGATAGCAATGATGATTATGGGATTGATGATAAGAGTAATAATGATATCGGTAATAACATCGAATGTAATGAATGTAATAAATATAAATGAAATAATGATGAAAATAATAATATTGATAGTAATAATGATAATAATACGATAATGATAATAGCATGCTAATGCTTAGAATAATAATGATGATGATAACAATAATGATAAAATGACAATGATAATCATAATAGCATTGATAATGATAATAATAATAATAATAATAGTAGTAATAATGATAATAGTAATAATAATAATAATAATGATAATAATAACAACAACAACAACGATAATAGTAATAACAAAAACATCAACAATAATAAGTTATAACAATAGTCAATTATAATGATAACTAGAGAGCAATAAAAACGTTGATGGTAATAATGATGATGATGACAATAATAATTATTATCTTGATAATAATAGTGATAATGATGATAATTATAATAACAAAAATAGTAATAGTAATAATGAAAAAGGTGAAAACAATGCCCAATGCTAATCAAAAGATTTCAAATAAGAATATACATTAAGCAAAAAAAAAAAAAAAAAAAAAAAAAAAACATTGTTACTATCGTTATTATCATCATCATGGATCAAAGACGAACTTACTATATACTATACACATAAAAAATACAAATTTCCATAGCTTTAGAAGAACAGTCTGCTTCCCCTGTGGAATTTGTGTTCAATGGACATCCGAATTCTTAATTTAGAGCAGAAGGTTACCAGATTATGTATGGGCTAAGAAGAAGAAGAGGAAGTAAAAGAAAAGGGATAAGGAAAGAGAAGAAAAAGAAAGATAAGGAAGGAAACTAGAGGTGATAAATACACGAGAGGATATTATTATTATTATGACCTCAAAATAAACGTGGAGGGATTTGCATAGGAGTGATACATATCTTAAAAGGTGCTGATGGTAACTGGTGGTAATGACTGTGATTGTGTGATTGGTAAGAGACGTGGTGTGTGTAAGTGTGTTCTGGTAGTCGTGGTTATGAGGGTATTGATTACTGTGGTGGGGAAAACAGAGACGTGATAGTATATTGCACAGGAGACTCGGTGGGGTATTAAGTATTATTAAGTACGTAATTCGTGAAACGGAGGAAACACTGAGGGAATATTTTTGTTTTGAAAACGGGAGAAATGCAACGCAGAATCAAATCACAGTCCATACGATTAGGATTTTTTTCTGCAAAAGCACACCACACACAGGTGTATAACACACACACACACACATATATGTATTATATGTGTATATATATGTGTGTGTGTGTGTTTGTATGCGTATGTATGTATAACTGTTATTTCAATCACACATTAATGTGAGATTAAAATAACACACACAAGCAACTAAAAATAACGCAGACAAAACGCCCATGAAAATGTGCTGGCCACAGAGCAGACATGAGCGCTTCACCTGTATCCTCCCCCTCCCCTTCCCCCTCCCCCTCCTGATCTCCCTCACCCGTCCCCCCCCCCCCCCCCCCTTTCCTGTCAACACAGGTGGAGGACATGACACACGCCCAAGTGTCTGATCTACAGGTGGAACGACTTACTTCCACCTGTCAACAACGCTGAAGGAGGTGAAGGAGGGGAGAGGGTAGGTGGAGGGGGGTGGAGAGAGTAGCTGAAGGTCGGGGCTGAAGAAGAGAAGAGGGGCAGGACGAAGGAGAGGAAAGGGGATAGGGAGAGCGGAAGAGGCGAGGTCAGAGCGAAGGAGAGAAGAGAAAGGAAGGGGCGAAGGAGAGATGACCGGACAGGGAGAAAGCGAGGATGATTATTATTATCATTATGATCCTCATCATATTTCACGTTTTTATTTATATAACATTATTATTACTGTTGTTATAAATATTGATAAGG
>NC_061823.1:32419157-32421657 GCF_019202785.1 Penaeus chinensis
AACAAAAAAACATTCGTTACTTATGGACAATTAATTCTTTAATTGCCAGATAAAAACAAGTCCTCAAAGGAATTTACAATTCCAGAAATAACTTCTAACTGACAATAAAAAAAAAAAAGCTACATTTCGTTTAAAAATATTAAAACCGAATCTGTTTCGTGGCGTGGTTTTATTTCCTGGATACAGTTGGATGGAGACGGACCATTTATGAAAAAATAATGATGATTTTTATAATTGTGTTTGTTAAAATTATTGACATTACCATTGTCATTATTAGATTTGTCGAGATCGTCAAAGATGTTTCCATTATTATTGTTTTAGTTGAAGTTCAGGATTATAGTTTTGTTCATTATCAACTATAACCATCTTTAGTGGCATCATTAACAGTAAACAAGGACATGTTACCAAAAGAATAGACAGGAAACGGTTTGCGTGAAAGAGCAGACGGTTTTAAGTCGCCTTTGCTCATAAATTTTTTCGCCCATTTCTATTGACTTCTTTTCTTGCTCTCCATTCCAGGCATAATTCCTAATAAAATATCTGTTTGGACCCTTAGTTCTCATTACCTGACCTTTCAAAAAAATAACCGACTATCAACGAACATGAATTGAAGATATGCGCGTCCAAAGTTGCTCTCAAAACCAATTGCCCGGAATTGCGTTCATCAAATGTCAGTTTAAACTTTCATCTATAATATAAGTATCTGTGTGTTCACGTTAATGCACTATAATTATGAGATGATCGTGCATTAACGGGAACATTTCGATGCTTATGTTATAGATGATAGTTTACACTAACAAAGCACTTAATAAACGCACTGTAGGTAGTTGGTTTAAGAACAGACCAGAGAGCAGATTGAATAAAAAGAGGAATGAGAGAGGTGAAGAGCCAAGCAGAGATATTACAAGAATCGAAGAAAGATAGATAAAAGAAGATGAAATAAAATTAAATATTGAAAAAAAAAGAAACAGGCACGGCGAGAGACAAAGTAATACGAAGCAAGTCATACAGAAACGGAGAGAGTCGAAGAGAGTTAGAAAGAGACATACAAACAAGAGATAAGAACAGATGAAAAGACCCAAAACAAAGAAACCCAAGCAAACACAAACAAACACGCATATAAAAAACACAAAGCCAAAAACCACAAAACAAACAGAAACGAACAACAAACACAAAAAAACGGTAACACAAAAATAGAAACACACACCCATCGCGAAGTATCTAGCGGAGAAGACCAGTACACTTAGGCGCTTACTCTCCTAAAACATAAACAATTGCCTGAACCTTCGCGTGTCTCAGGAACTGGCACTATGTTATTTGAAGGCATTTTTTCACTCCATTTAAGGGCCTTTGCTTGCGAGCGCTGAAGGCAAAGTGTGCTTGCGATAACAATAGTGTTGGTAGCTGATGTCCACTGTTGATTAAATAAATTAACTTTGGTGATTATTAATGATTGGAGAAATGAGGTCACTTACTGGTTTATTTTGATGATGAAGATACTGATAATAATGTGGGGGACATTAATGATAAATAGATAGTTATTAGAAAGTTAATTCGAAATTCTGAGATGTATATAAGTAAATATGATTGTGTTATTGTTATTGTGTTAGTCATAGCAGTGATATTGAAGGAAATAATCATTGTGATAATTACAAAGTTGATGATGGTGATAATAATACTGACAATGATAATGAGCGAAAACAATAATTACTGCAATTACTGGAAATAAATAAACAAGGTCACACAACTATGGAAGCAAAGGAGAAAAGAAAGAAAGAAAATAGGAGGGCATAAAAATACGCCACAAGAAAAAAAGAGAGAAAGAGAAAGCAAAAAAAAAAAAAAAAATACACAAAAAGAAACAAAGAAACAAAAACAAAAAAAAACAAAGAAACAAAAAGAAACAAAGGAAAGGGCAGCAGGAAACTACCCATGAGACAACAAGTTCCTCTCACCCCCCCCTAACCCCCCCCCCCCTCTTCATGACAAGGAACCATCGCCTTCATTGTCTTCTCCCCTCCCTCTCTCCCCTACCCCTCCTTCGTGTCTCCTCCTCCTCCTTCCTTCCTTCGGACCCCTCTTCCTTTACCCTTTCCTCTTTCTCCCCTCTTCTATTCCTTCTTTTCCCTCTCTTGTCTTTCATTTTGCTTTTCTTCTCTTCTCCCCTCTTTCTGCTATCCTTTCACATGTATTTCCCTCTTTCTTTATTTTTCTCCACCTTTCCCCTTTCCTCGATTTTCTTCGTAATCCTCTCCCTATTCTCCTCTTCCATTTCCGTCCATCTTTTCTCCTCTCCCTCTATGTATTTCTTTCTTCCATCGTCTTCCTCAGCTTCCTTTTTCTTTGCTCTTCCTCCCACGGCTTCTTAAGGGCAGGAGTCTCCCCTCCCATCGTAAATTTATGGGGGGGGGGGGGGGGATGGTGAGAGAGATTCAAAATAAACATTGCGCTTTTTGTTCATGCATGTTTATGAATAAAATGTATCTAAGATTGTACTAAT
>NC_061823.1:32426657-32439157 GCF_019202785.1 Penaeus chinensis
AATATTTTTTTACATTATTTTTTTAATTAATCGAAAGAAAAATATATTCCAGGAAACGTATAGCTGGTAGTCATTATCAATCCCGAAGACAATGGATTTCGTTGCTAAAAATGTCTTTCTTCTTTTGCCCTTTTTATTTCTTCTTCTTCGTCGTCTTCTTCTTTGTCTTCTTCTTCGTTGGACTTGTAAGTCACGTTCCTTCACACCCGCTGACTCCCTCTTCTCTCCTCTTCTTCTCCATCTCCCGTTTCTCATTCTTCTTCGCGTTTTCTCCGGTGGACGCATTTTTATATACCCTATTCTTCCTTTGTTTTATCATTTTTTTCAGCATTTTCTTTTCTTTTTCTTTCTTTCTTTCTCTTCTTTTTATTACAGTGTGAGATCGGACCTCCCAAGTACACTGTGTGGGACACTGTGATTTGTTTACACGTAACAACTTTCATGGTTTTTAAGTATTATTGTCCTCAATGTGACTTTTCTTTTTTGTCTTTCTTGCTTTTTTTATATCTTGTTTTTTATTTGCTTTCTTTTTTCTTTTTCTTTATCTTTTTTAATTTTGTTCATTACTACTTTTTTAAAAATTATTGGTATTGGTATTGTCATTATTATTAATGTTTGTATTATTATTACTATTACTATTATTATTATTATTATTATTATTATTATTATTATTGTTGTTGCTGTTGTTGTTGTTATTATCATTGTTATTATTGTCTTTACTATTATTATTTTATTATTATTATTATTATTATTACTATTATTATTATCATCATTATTATTATTATAATGATGATAACAGTGACAATAATAATAATGATGCCAACAATAATGATGAAAATATTGATAGTAATTGTAAAATTATATTGATAATGCTTTTATTATCATTATCATCATTATTTGCATTTTTGTTGATATTATTATCATTATTATTGTTATTATTATTTGTTTTATTATTATTATAATTTTCATTATTAAGGTTACTAAAATTATTATTTTATTATTATTATTATTATTATTATTGTTATTGTTATTATTACTATTATTATTATTATAAATTATTATCATTACTAAAATTATTAGCTTTATTATTATAGTAACCATTATTATCGTTATAGTTATTGTTCTTGATATCATTATTGTCATTATCATTGTTATTATTATAATCATTATCATTGGTATTGTCATCATTATGGTTACTATCATAAATATAATTATTATTATTATTATCATCATTATCATTATTATGATTATGGATATTATTATTAATATTATTATTATAATTGTTGTTATTATCATTATCATAATAATAATAATAAGTAATAATAATAATAATAATAATAATAATTATTATTATTATTATTATTATTATTATTATTATTATTATTATCATTATAATAATAATAATAATAATAATAATAATAATAATAATAATAATTATTATTATTATCATTATTATTATTATTATTATTATTATTATTATTATTATTATTATCATTATCAATATTATTATTATCATTATTACTATTACTATTATTATTATCATTAATGTTATTGTCATTACTATTATTATGATTATTGTTTTTATCATTATCATTATCATTATTTATTGCTATTATTATCATTACCATTATTATCATTAATTTATTTATATATTATTATTACTGTGATAACCATTATTATTATTATTATTATAACTATAATTATTATCATTATTATTATCATTATCATTATTATTATTATTATTATTATTATTATCATTATTATCATTATTATCAATGTTATTATTATTATTATTATTATCATTATTATTATTATTATTATTATTATTATTATTATTATTATTATTATTATTATTGTTGTTGTTGTTGTTGTTATTATTATTATCATTATCATTATCATAATTGTTATTATCTTTATTAATATATTATTTTTTAATAATAAAATAATAACAATGATAGCAATGATAATAAGAATAATGGATATAATGATGATTATGATAATGAACATAATCATAGTGATAGTGATAAAGATGACAACAGTAATAATAAAATAATGATAACAATAATAATAATAATAATAATAATAATAATAATAATAATAATAATATTGATAATAATGATAATAATGATAATAATGATAATAATAATAATAATGATAATAATAATGATAATAATAATAATAATGATAATAATGATAGTTATAATAATAATAATAATGGTTATCACAGTGAGAATAATGATAATAATAATAATAATAATAATAAAATTATTAATAATAATGATAATAATAATAGTGAATTAATAATAGTAATAGCAGTATAACAGTTATAACAGTACTAATAGAATAATAATAATAATGATAATGATAATGATAATAATGATAATAATAATAATAATAATAATAATAATAATAATAATAATAATAATAGTAATAATAATAATGATGATGATGATAATAATAATACAAATGATAACAATAATAATAATAATGATAATAGTAATAACAATAATAACAATGATGCTAATGCTAATGATAACAATAATAATAACAACAACACCAACAACAATCATGATAATAATAACAATGATACTAGTAAACACTACAAGCAGAGACGGTACAGGCACAGTAGTGTAAGCCTTAAGTGACACTTGTTGGTTAACACTTTCTTCCCACAAGTTTCTAGCGAAGGGAGTCGACTCGAAGAAAAAAACTTTTGGTGATGAAAAGAGTCAAGCGAAAGAAGTAAGAATGAGGGAGGATGCGTAAAAAGGAGGAGGGAAAAGAGGGGAGCAAGGAGGAGAAAGGGGAGGGGGGAGGGAAGGGGAGGGGGTAGAAGTTAGTGGGGAGGTTTGAAGAGGTCAACATGGGGTCTAAGCTCTGGCACCTCCCTGACCCTGCAAGACAATTGAGAAGAAAGTGGGACCCTGTGGGTTAGTTTCTCTGGTTTTGTGTCTGGGGATAACCTCTCCCCTCCTCTTCCCTTCTTCTTCCCCTCCCTTTCCCTCTCTTCCTTTCCTCTTACCCTCCTCTTCCTCTCCCTTTCCCTCTCTTCCCTTCCCTTCCCCTCCTCTTCCCTTCCTCTTCCCCTCCCTTTTCCCTCTCTTCCCTTCCTCGTCCCCTCCTCTTCCCCTCCCTTCCCCTCGTCACTTCTACCCCTTTCTCCTACCCCTCCTTCCCTCTACCCCTCAAAGGCCTTCCCCCTACCCCTCTTTCTCCCTCTCTCTCATTCCCCCTCTCTCCCCCCTTCTTCCCCTCGACTTCACTACCCCCTGTATCCACCCTCTCCCCCTCTCGACCCTCCACCCCCTACCCCCTCCCCAGTGTGTCTTAAAAGTGCAATTTTGGTGTTTATTTTTAGGGTTTGTTGCGACAGTTTTGTTTTTTTTCGGTTGTTTTAAACGTCGATGATTTGCTGTTGAAAGCGTGTGCACGTGTGTGTGTGTGTGTGTGTGTGTGTGTGTGTGTGTGTGTGTGTGTGTGTGTGTGTGTGTGTGTGTGTGTGTGTGTGTGTGTGTGTGTGTGTGTGTGTGTGTATGTGTGTGTGTGTGTGTGTGTGTGTATCCGCGAGCGCTTTTGCGCGTACATGCACGGACTGTATGAGTATATGTAGACTGCACTATACATACATACATACATACATACATATATATATATATATATATATATATATACATATACACATATATACACATACTGCAACTTTCTTTTATATCAGCTTCTTCCAGACGAATTACAACACAACCTTCCACCCTCGCTTTCCTTATGTTGACGATCTCCTTCCACGTGCTCCTACACATCCTCCTTCCTCCCAGGCCATTGTCACATGACGCAAAAAGCAGATTCTCACGAGGCCCCGGGCGCGTGGGTGGCGATAGACAAGGGTGCAAAGCTGAGACCGCCGACCGACCCTCTTTCTCTCTATACTACCTTCCGCCCACATTATCTAGCGTGTGGGCGGGGGTCGGCGGAAGGAAAGATGAGGGAGGGAGGGAGGGAAAGGGGGGAGGAGAAAGGGGAGGAATGAAGGGAGGAGAGGAGGAGGCGAGAGGGGAAAGATGGAGAGGGGTGTGATGGGGGGAGAGAGAGGGGTTATGAGGGGAGGTGGGAAGAAGAGGGGGAAAAGGGAGGAATGAAAGGGATAAGGAAAGGGGAGAAAGGGGAGGAGGGAAGAGGGGGGAGAAAAGGGAGGAATAAAAGGAGTGAGGGAAAGGGGGAGAAAGGGGAGAAGAGAGAAGAAAGAGAAGAGGAGAAAGGAGGGAAGAGGAGGAAATTGAATGAGAAGAGAAGGGGAAGGGGAGAAAAGAACGGAAGAAGGAAGGGGAAGCAAAGTGGTAAGGAAGAGAAGATGAGAGGAAAATAAGAAAGGAGGTGGAGGAAAGAGAAAAAGGACGATGGCAAGAGTTGGCAAGGAACAAGAGACAAGAAGGGTGAGGAGAGGGGAAGGGAAGAAACGAGAGGAAGAGTGGATGAGAGAGAGAGAGAGAGAGGGAGAGAGAGAGAGAGAGAGAGAGAGAGAGAGAGAGAGAGAGAGAGAGAGAGAGAGAGAGAGAGAGAGAGAGAGAGAGAGAGAGAGAGAGAGAGAGAAAGGAGGAGGAGGGGGGCGAGGGGGAATGGCCTGGCGCGTGGTGAAGGGAGTTGATTTGTTTGTCCATAAAACATGACCTACTTAATCCAAGCTTATTCTGTTGTGTCAAGTCAAGGCGTAAAGACAGTTCTCATTTCTTCTTCCACCGCATGTCGCTTGCTCATGTCGCCGAGAGAGACTGCCTGTGTTTGTGTCTGACGGCTGTTTGTGCGTCGTCTGCTTGGCTTGTGCATGTGTGTTTGTTTTTGGGTAATTGTGTGTGTTTGGGAGTGTTTATGTTTGTTTGTTTTGTGTTTTTGTATGGGTTTGTGTGTTTGTTCTGTGCGATTGTGTGTTTGTTTGAATGATTGTTTGTGGGAGTGTTTATGTTTGGGAGTGTTTGTGTTTGTTTCTTTGTTATTGAGTTTGTTTTGCGTGTGTGTGTGTGTGTTGCGTTCATCTTTGTGATTATGTTTATTCATGTGGGTTTATTTGTCTGGCTTTGCGCTTTTCTGTTTGTTTGTTTTTGTGCGTGTTAGCGTGTGTTTGTTTCATCCTATATGTCTGTTTTTTGTGTTTTTTTGCTAATAATTACTTGTCTCTCACCTTGCTTGCGCTGACGCCTATACTCATCTGTTTCTCAGTGATTATGTGTTTGCGCGTGTATATTTTACATGTGTTTAACTTGGCGATATGATCATATATTTCATTTTTATTCTATGTGCGTAGCCTCGTTTATCTGTGTGCGTTGCGGCGTGTAAGCGTGTTTATATGATGTGCGCATAAATATGATGATTATAGAGCTGGCATACATACGTCGCTGGGAACACTTTATTTTCATTTTTTTTCTCATGTCACGTAAGGAAGTCAGGGAAGCAGAGGGTGTGTATATGAGGTGTATAAAAACAGGTGTAAATGAAATGTGATGTGTTGATGTCACTGTTGATGTTGGGTGATGTGCTTAGTAGATGATGTGCCGATAATTGGGTGGTTTGGGCGATTAGATTTGTTAGGAGAGATTTAAGTATGATTATGAATTTTTGGTATGATTGTTATGTGAGAAATGTTAAGAAGTAGCTAGGATAGATAGAAGGATAGATAGATAGATAGATAGATAGATGGATGGATAGATAGATAGATAGATAGATGTGTGTAGATATACATATATATCATATCAAATATATATATATATTGTAAAGGATGAAATAGAATGAAATATAAAAGAAGAAAATAGAAAAAAAAGAAAAAAAATATTTACTGAACTAAGGGAGAAAGAAAAAGCAATGCACCGGAATAACGGAAACATAAAAACAATGAAAAGACAAAAAGAACAAAACAAAAACAAAAAAATACGTCACTCACCGGACGAAAGGGACGAATCAGCAAAGAAGAAGAAAAAAAAAGACCCCAAAAAAAGGCAACGAAGAAAATAGAGAATAAAGTATGAAAGAAAAGAAGGCAACAGACAAAAGAAAACAAATAAAAACCTTAAAAAAAATGGAAATAGAAATCAAATATGCAAATCAATTAATAACTAAAACACGTAAAGAAAATCCCCTCTCGTGGCCCCCAAACAAACAAATAAAACCAGATTGTCACCTCACTCAGCTCCAATAAGCTCACCAAAGTCAACCCAAGTCAAGTCAAGCCAAGTCAAGTCAACCCAAGTCAAGTCAACCCAAGTCAAGTCAACCCAAAGTCAAGTCAAACCAAGTCAAGTCAAGTCAAGTCAAGTCAACCCATGTCAAGTCAACCCAAGTAAAGTTAACCCATGTCAAGTCAAACCAAGTCAAAACAACCCAAGTCAAGTCAAACCAAGTCAAGTCAACCCAAGTCAAGTCAAACCAAGTCAAAGCAAACCCCACTCCACTAACCGAAAGCAAGTCGATCCAATCCAAACCCTACTTAGCTCAGCTCAACTCAACCCAACCCAACTTAACTCGACTTGAGTTAGTTTAACTCTACTCAAGTTAACGTAATTCAACTCGTCTTAACTTGACTCAACCCAACTCAACTGAACTCACTTTATCTCAACCCAACCCAACTCAACTCGACTTGAGTTAACTGAACTCAACCCACCCTAACCTCGACCCACTTCAACCCACCCCTACCCACCTCTCGACCCACTTCAACCCACCCCAACCCACCTCTTGATTCTCTTCAACCCACTTCAACCCACCCTAACCTCGACCCACTTTAACCCACCCCTACCCACCTCTCGACCCACTTCAACCCACCCCAACCCACCTCACTCTCGACCCTCTTCAACCCACTTCTACCCACCCCAAGCCAACCCCAACCCACCCCAACCCACCTCTCGACCCACTTCAACCCACCCCAACCCACCTCGCTCTCGACCCACTCTCCCCTCGAGGACAGGAACCTCACGGGGCAAGGCGGAGCGAGAGAACCCCTCTGGAGCCCCACGGCAAGGAGGCGAGCGGGGCTGAGGAAGTGGCTGCTCCTCGGTCCTGCGTCTTGGAGGAGACTCAAGTGGCAGGCAATCACGCTGGTCTCGTCTTCGTCTTCGTCGTCGTTGGCTGCGGCTGGGGGAGGAACGGGGTGGTGTGGTGGGGTAGGTTGGGTGGTGGTGGTGGGGGGAATCTAGGGGAAGGTGTGCTTGTTGTGAGGTTGGTTGTGGTGGTTGTTGTTGTTGGTGGTGGGGTTCTTGGTCATTTTTTTTCGGTTCGTTTTGTTGTTGTTTTTTCTTTATTGATTTTCTTATTTTTTGGAGGGTTGTTTCTTTCTCTCGCTTTCTTTCCTTGTCTGCCTTTTTGTCTTTGTCTGTCTGTCTGTCTGCCTTTTTGTCTCTGTCTGTCTGTCTGTCTGTCTGTCTGTCTGTCTGTCTGTCTATCTGTCTGTCTGTCTGTCTGTCTGTCTGTTTCTATTGCTCTCTCTCTCTCTCTCTCTCTCTCTCTCTCTCTCTCTTTCTTTATCTCTCTCTCTCTCTCTTTCTCTTCCAATGTCTTCTAATTTATTTCATCTTCATCTTCCATGTAAAATATGGTGTTGTTTCTATCAATTTGTTTGTTGTTGTTGTTGTTGTTGTTGTCCTGTTGTTATTTTCATCCGGGAAGGTATTCTGGCATTTGACATTTGTTGTCTTGGTTGTGTTCCATTAGCAGGGCCGTTGTTATTCGTCCATATGTTCTGTATTGTCGTATTTTCTTTTCTGTGTATTTCTTCTTGGTGCTTGCTTTTATTTGTCGTCTGTGTTTGTTTGTCGCATCATCAGTTTTTCTTTTGTCTACTCGTGTCTCATCTTTGCACAAAAAAAAAGATCTATTTACTCGTTACTCGTTACTCTAAACAAGGTAACTCCTTAATTATCCATTTTCATTTCCTGTCATATATTCTTTTTTCCTTTTTTTTATCATACTATTTCATCCACCCCTTTCTTATCTTCTTCTTTTTTATATTTCTTTTCCTCCCATCTCCCACCTGTTCCTCATCAGTATCCGCTGTTGCGAAAAGGTGCAAGTATCATGAACCGGATTAGCGAAGACCTTGTCATTATCGGGGCAAGAGGAAATACTTGTGTAGTGAGCTTCTCTTCCTTGGACTTCTGTTGGATGACGCTTACGGATTTCTTCGTAGTCTCTCTCTCTCTCTGTCTTTCGTGTTTTTTTCTTCTCTTATTCGTCTGTCTCTTCCGTTCGTTTTGTTTCAGTCTTTGTCTCTGAGTCTCTTGCTGTGTTTGAGGTTGTCTTTGCCTCTGAGGGTTTGTTTTGGTTTCTTTGTCTCTCGTTCTTTCTGAGGTTCTTTCTCTCTCCCTCTCTCTCTCTCTCGCTCCTTCTTTGGTTCTCTCTCTTTCTTCTCTGGTTATCTCTCTCTCTCTCTCTCTCTCTCTCTCTCTCTCTCTCTCTCTCTCTCTCTCTCTCTCTCTCTCTCTCTCTCTTTCTCTCTCGCTCTCTCTCTCAGTCATTCTTGGCTTCCAATTCTCTCGTTCATACTCGTCCATTCCATCTCCTCCCTTCTTCGTTTCTCTCCGAGTGTTCATTTCCTTCCTCCATTTTCCAGCACCGCCAATGCCTTCGCCACTTCTCCGTCTCACTTATTCTCCCCTTCCTCATCACCCCCCCCCCCCCCCCCCTCATTCTTCATCACTCCCACTACCTCCACCATCATCATCCTCATCCTCATCATCATTTCTTTCCATTTCCCTCCTCATTTTACATCCACCTAAACCTCGCCTTCTGGAGAGAACGGGGCCAGCGTGACCAATTGAGTGACTCGGAACTGCTAGTTAACTCACTATGGATTATTAACACCTTGAAATACACTCACGGCTGGAGAGGGAGAGTCGTGGTGGTTTAACCTGGTTTTAAAGCAATGGGAAAATGGTGGTGTGTGTGTGTTTTTGTTTGTCATTATCGTTGTTATTCCTTGAGATATTATGTGGTTATGACGTATGGTATTGTTACTGTTGTTATCATCATTATTGTTGGTAAATTAGTATTCGTTATAATATCATTTTTGGCATAACTACGGAAAATATTGATTGTTTCATCGTTACGACTGTCACCATGGTTTATGTTGTCTTTATTACCATCAGTATTATAATTAGTAGTGGTAACTGTAATTTGAATTTTATCACGGTGCATCGTCAGTATAATTTGTGTTTTGTTACTATTTTGATTGTTAATAACCGTATCATAGTATCTCAGGTAAGTGGAAAGATGCAAATTGGAAAACAGACAGCAAAAAACTATTTTGATAAGAGATGAAAACAGAAAACGAGAGAGAGAAAGAGTTTCAGACGAAAGAGGATGAGGGGAGAAAAAAGGATATATGCATATAGATGGATGGATAGAAAGAGAGAGAGAGAGAGAGAGAGAGAGAGAGAGAGAGAGAGAGAGAGAGAGAGAGAGAGAGAGAGAGAGAGAGAGCAACAAACAGATAACCAACCCCCCCCCCCCAAAAAAAAAAAAAAAAATAATAATAATAAGTGGCCGAACTAACACCAAGTAAAAAAAATAAATAAATAAAAAGATCTATATATATTTCAACAAACGAGAGGGAACAACGTATCATCCCTTAAGGAAGGACATGGGTCCATATGCACTGCAATGCTCTCATCCTATGCACGTGTTTCAATAAGAAAAAAAGTGAAAAACAAAACAAAAAAAATATTCCAGCCATCAGAATTTACCCCTTCAGTTTATTTCACTTCTGGCAATAACTGTGTCTCTTCTCCTTTGTTTCTCTTGTACTTGTTTTCCTTCTTTCGTTTTTGTTTTTGTTTTCTCTTCTTTCTCACCACCCTACCCCCCTTCTATTTACGGGGCATCTGCGTTTTCTGTTAGAGATCTCTATTTCACTCTCTTACGTCTGTTTGAATGATAATTAGCATGGATCTGATTGACATTAAAAAGTTGACCTGATTTCCCCGCCTCTCTGTGACCGGGCTGGCTTGTCACGACCTAACCCCCACCCCCCTTTTTCCCTCTTTTTTTTTCCCCTTTTTCTGGGAAGGGGTGGTAGGTGGGGGGGGGGGGGTAGTGTACTGGTGTTTGTATTTATTTGTTTATTTATTTTAATCTCTGTCTCTGTCCCTGCATTTTCTGTCTGTCTGTCTCTCTCCCTCTCCCCCCCCCCTATCTCTCTCTCTCTCTCTCTCTCTCTCTCTCCCTCTCTCCCTCTCCAACTTTCTCCTTGTCTCTGCCCTTCCTCCCCCTATCCAATCCCCTCACTCCTTATCTTCCCCTCCTTCCCTCTCCCCTCATTCGCCTTTCTCTCCCCTTCGTTCTCCCTACAACCGCCATTTTGTTTCGACCCCGCTAACCCAACCTCCGCCATCCGCCAATTTTATCGCCATCTCTCTCTCTCTCTCCCTTGCATTATTCCCAGGTGTTCCATCCTCACCATTCTCCCCGAGAGCCGTGCACTCATTCCTCAACCTCCTCCTGGGCACGTCGACGAGGAGGTTGCGGTTAGAGAGAGGTTGAAAGTTCCCTGAGAAGATTCCAGAGTTGGTTATTTTTTTATTATTATTATTTTTTTTTTTTTTTTTTTTTTTTGGGGGGGGGGGGGGGGGGGGGGTTGGCAATGCCCCCGATGGGAGGAACTGTTGCGTATTTCTGTTTTTGTTTTTTTGTTTTTGTTTTTGTTTTTGTTTCTTCTTTTTTTCTGTTGTTGTCTGTCTGTCTGATTTTGTCTGTTTTTCTTTTGTTATCTTTCTCATCCTGCCTCTCGATCTCTTTATGTCCCCCTCCCTTTTTCCCTTTCTCTCCCTCCCTCTTCTGCGCCTTTGTTTCTCCACCTTCGCTTCCGTAACTCCACACTTTCTTAACCCCTTCCTGCCCTCCTCTACTTCTTAATTCCTCCCTTTTTCCTTTTTCGTTCTCTCCCTTGTTTCCGAAATTTCTTTCAGTCATCTCTCCCTCCCTCTCCATGTTACCTCCTTCCTTTCTCTCTCTCTCTCTCTCTCTCTCTCTCTCTCTCTCTCTCTCTCTCTCTCTCTCTCTCTCTCTCTCGCTCGCTCTTTGCCTCCCTACTTCCCTTTCTTTCTTAATATCCACTCTCTCCCCCTTCGTTCTACCCTTCCTTCCTTAATTCCTTCCCGTCATCCATCAATTTCTTACCCCTTCCCCCCTCCCTTCCTTCTCTCCCTCCCTCCCTCCCTCCCTTCCTTCTCTCCCTCCCTCCCTTCCTTCTCTCCCTCCCTCCCTCCCTTCTCTCCCTCCCTCCCTCCCTTCTCTCCCTCCCTCCCTCCCTTCTCTCCCTCCCTCCCTCCCTTCTCTCCCTCCCCCCCTCCCTTCTCTCCCTCCCTCCCTTCCTTCTCTCCCTCCCTCCCTCCCTTCTCTCCCTCCCTCCCCTCCCTTCTCTCCCTCCCTCCCTCCCTTCTCTCCCTCCCTCCCTCCCTTCTCTCCCTCCCTCCCTTCCTTCTCTCCCTCCCTCCCTCCCTTCTCTCCCTCCCTCCCTTCCTTCTCTCCCTCCCTCCCTTCCTTCTCTCCCTCCCTCCCCCCTTCTCTCCCTCTCCATCTTGTTTGTGCGTTCGTGCGTGCGTTCGGCGACCGTCCATCTGTGACCTTTTGGCGCGAGGTTCAACGTGATTACGACGCGCTTGCTCCTATATGGCATCATATTTAATCATGGATCAGCTGCAGCGGTTCGGCTCGTGACGTCACGCGAGGCATTGCGCGGCGCGTTCCTTCACTTTTTTTTTTTTTTTTTTTTTTTCGTCGCGCCTCTTTTTTTTTTCGTTGCGGGTGTCGGCGGTCTTTTAAAAAGTTTGATGGGGGTATTTTTTTTTTCCCCATTTTTTGGGGGTTTCTTTAGTGTTACAGTTGGTTGTAATGTTATATTTTTAAAAAGATTTTTGATTTCGTGACACTGTTGTAATTAAGCTCGTTGTTGCGCATTCCTGTTTATAGTTATTATTCCTTGATGATATCTATTATTCTCCGTCTTCTTTATTAAGAACGTATCACTGTTATTTTCGTTATCATGTATCTCATTTTCTACCTCAATTCAACACGCCCTTTTTCCTTCGTCTCTTTTCGTTAGCATTCTTCCATCCCTTTTCCTCCTCATTCGAAAGAATCATCACAAATCTTTTCCTCTTCCTCTGTTCAAACCGGATGTCCATTTCCAGTCATTTTTTTATTATCTTCATTTTATCACTTACGACATTTATCATTTCTCTTTTCTGTTTTCTGATGCTTTTAAATGGAAAGAATTACGAGTGTGATTATTATTTTGATGATAAATGGCTTACGATTTCATTCAAGTAGCGAAAGTATCGTAGGTGCGTCTGTGGGACATAGATAGATTGGTGAATAGATAGGTAAGGAGGTAGATAGATAGATAGACAGATGTATAGATAGAGAGATAGATAAGATAGAAAGATAGATTAATGGACTGAGAAAGAACAGAGAGAGAGAGAGAGAGATAAACAGATAAATAGATAGATAAACAGATAAGACAGAAAGTT
>NC_061823.1:32444157-32446657 GCF_019202785.1 Penaeus chinensis
CCTCTTTTCCTCCCTCCCTCTTTTCCTCCCTCCCTCTTTTCCTCCTTCCCTCTTTTCCTCCCTCCCTCTTTTCGTCCCTCCCTCTTTTCCTCCCTCCCTCTTTTCCTCCTTCCCTCTTTTCCTCCCTCCCTCTTTTCCTCCCTTCCTCTTTTCCTCCTTCCCTCTTTTCCCCCTCCCTCTTTTCCTCCCTCCCTCTTTTCTTCCCTCCCTCTTTTCCTCCCCTTTTCCTCCCCCCTACCCTCTCTCTCTCTCTCTCCTTCCCTCCAATTATGCAGTGAGAAGGGAAGCCCAAAGTAGGACCCCATCACAGAGCGGAAGGAATCTCCCCTGCACGG
The DNA here is from genome assembly GCF_019202785.1 of Penaeus chinensis. Lineage (NCBI taxonomy): Eukaryota > Metazoa > Arthropoda > Malacostraca > Decapoda > Penaeidae > Penaeus > Penaeus chinensis. The sequence goes on from NC_061823.1 coordinate 32,444,493, forward strand.
CTGGACATGCACCACTACCCCCCCCCCCCCCCCTTCATGGTTATGCACTCACCCCCCCCCCCTTTCTATTCCGCTGATTTTTTACCCTTTCTTTATCTTTTTTTTCAAGATATATTTTTTATGTATTTTCTATTTACTGCATCATCAGAGAGAGAGAGAGAGAGAGAGAGAGAGAGAGAGAGAGAGAGAGAGCAAAAGAGCGAGAGAGAGAGAGAGAGAGAGAGAGAGAGAGAGAGAGAGAGAGAGAGAGAGAGAGAGAGAGAGAGGGAGAGAGAGAGAGAGAGAGAGAGAGAGAGAGAGAGAGAGAGCAAAAGAGCGAGAGAGAGAGAGAGAGAGAGAGAGAGAGAGAGAGAGAGAGAGAGAGAGAGAGAGAGAGAGAGAGAGAGAGAGAGAGAGAAAGAGCGCAAGAGAGCAAGAGCGAGAGCGAGAGAGAGAGAGAGAGAGAGAGAGAGAGAGAGAGAGAGAGGGAGAGAGAGAGAGAGAGAGAGAGAGAGAGAGAGAGGGAGAGAGAGAGAGAGAGAGAGAGAGAGAGAGAGAGAGAGAGAGAGAGAGAGAGAGAGAGAGAGAGAGAGAGAGAGAGAGAGCAAAAGAGCGAGAGAGAGAGAGAGAGAGAGAGAGAGAGAGAGAGAGAGAGAGAGAGAGAGAGAGAGAGAAAGAGCGCAAGAGAGCAAGAGCGAGAGCGAGAGAGAGAGAGAGAGAGAAATAAAAAGAAGTATGGAATAGAAGGAAGGCGGTCTCCGGGAGGGTCATTGGGGCGAGGTCGCGCGCTGTCTTTGTGAGCGGGCGAGGGGGGGGTGGGAGCGCCGGCGTCCTCCCTCCGTCGCCGCCGCCGCCCGTTGGGAAACTCTCTCGTTCGGGCGCGGGGAGGCAAGCGCGTGACCCCTCGCGTGAGTGTGCGTGAACGCGGGTGGGTCTGTGTGCGTGAGTGGGGTGAGGGGATGGGGGAGTGGAGAGAGGGGGTGTTCGTTTTGTGGGTATGTGTGTAGGTGGGTCTATGTGAGTGTGTTTGTGTGTGTGTGTGTGTGTTAGTTTGTGTGTGTGTTTGTTGGTTTGTGTGTGTGTGTGTGTGTGTATGGGTCTGTATGCATCTATATATGTGTATCTGTGCATCTGTGTTTATGCATATACGTGTATGGATTTGTGTGTGTGTAAGCGTATGTGTATATCTACTTGTACATATGTAATTGGGCGTGTGTGGCTCTATGTGTACGTGGGCACATATCTGCGGTAACGTTGGAAGTGCACACGTATGTCTTGGTTTGTTAGATATGTATGTGGATCTGCTGGTATTTATATACATCTGCGTACGTGCGATCTGTATGTGTTATGTGCTCGCGGGAAAGTGTGTAAGTACCATGTCCTGTCTGTGTATACGTATAGCATGTATACGTTTAAGAGTGTGTAAGTACCACGTCCTGTGTATGTACGCGCTGTATATGTACATATATAGCTTGTGTACGTGTAAGAGTAAGTACCACGTCCCATCTGTATACGCGCGGTCTGTGTATACGTATAGCATGTGTGTGTGTGAGAGTGTGTGTGTGAGTACCACGTCCCGCCAGGTGCCATGGCTTCTTGCGACCTCTCTTGTTTTTCGTCACCAGCATTGTTACAGAACATTGCAAAGGAAGTGGAAGGCATGCGTTAAAAAAAGGGTTTTTGTAGAGCTTTTGGTTATTTGATTTAAATTAATTAAAGGTAACGCGTTGCTCGTCGCTTCTAGATGGAGGTTTGGAGATTTTTTTGGGTATATTTAAGGGTATTTCTGGGATTGGTATTTATTATTATTGTTATTACTGTTTTCGTCTTTCATTTTTATTATTAATGTTATTCATATTATTATCAGTATTGTTATTATCATTACTGTTACTGTTGTTATTGTTTTTGATATTACTATCATCATTATCATCATCATCATCATCATCATCATCACCATCATCATCATCATCATTCCCTATTCTTCTTTTCGGCGTTTCGTTTTATTTTTTCCTATTTTCCATCTATCCTTCATTTTCTTCCCTGACAAATATTTTCCTCCTTCCTCCTTCTTCCTCCTCCTCCTTACGTCTTCCTCCTCCTTCTTCTCCTCCTATAAGATCTCCCTCCTCGACCTTTAGCCTCTTCTTCTTCCTCCTTTAGCCTCTTCTTCCTCTTTCTCCTCTTCT
>NC_061823.1:32454157-32464157 GCF_019202785.1 Penaeus chinensis
CTTTACAGTCATCAATCTCAACAAAAAATGGATGCCGTAAATGGTACTGATAACTTTAACAACAAAAAATTATAATAATAATAATAATAGCGACTGCGTATCAACAACAGTAAATATACTAATGCTGATAATATCAATGATGATAAGAAAAAACAATAATAAAAACAATGACGGCAACAACAACATGAACAACATGAACAATTATAATAATGATTAGGGTGTTGATGATGATGATGAGGAGGATATAGATGATGATGATAATGATGCTACTACTAATAATAATAATGATAATGACAATAAAATAATAACAGTAATAATAACAACAACAACAATAACACCACCAACAACAATAATAACAACAACACCAACAACAATAATAATAACAATAACAATAATAATAATGATAATATAAATACTTATAATAATAATAATAATAATAATAATAACAAGATAATGATAATAATGATGATAACAATAACATTAATAATGAAAGTTATGGCAATATAAATAATAATAATAATAATAATAACAACAGTAATGATGATAATAAAATATTGTAAAAAGGATAATAATAGGAATGATAATGATAGAACAATAATGATAATGATGTTAATGATAATAATGATAATAACACTACTTCTAATGATGATAATAAGAGTAGTAGTAATAATAATGATAGTAATGATAATAATAATGATAATGTCAATAATAATGATGATGATAATGGTAGTAATGACAATATTGCTAATAATGTTTATAACAAGAACACCAACAACAATAATAATGATGATAACAGAAATTATAATAATGATAGTAATAATATTAAGAATAATAATGATGATAATAATGAAAACAATAATGGTAATAATAACGATGCTAACACTAATACTAATGAAAATAATGATAATGATAATAGTGAAGATCATAAAAATAATGATAATAATGATAATAATAATGATGATAATAATACTAATGATAATAATAATGATAGTAATAATAATAATAGCAATAATAATAATAATAATAATAATAATAATGGTAATAATAATGATGATGACAATAATAATAATAATAATAATAATAATAATAATAATAATAATAATAATAATAGCAATGATAAAAAGAATGATGACAATAATAATAGCAGTAGCAGTAATGATAACGGTAACAATAACAGAAAATGTGATAACCAATAACACAAATAACAACAAAAACAATAACAACAACAACACCCACAAAAAAAAAAAACACTAATCAACCACAATACCGAGAACAACCCTAAACCAACAACACCAATAACAATCACATAAAAAAAAAAATAATAAGATCACAGAAAATACCCCCACATCACCACCAAAAGGCTCTACAGAATCCTTTTCGAAGACTGAACACCAGATAACGGTTTACAGGGACACACAACCAGGCCATTCATGCATACGAAGGTTGAATCAGGATTTCTCACGAACTCGCTCCGTATGCAAATACCACAAGGGAGAGAGTCTCGGGGTCTTGTGAGGGAGAGAGGGAGTTCTTGGGAGGGAGATGGAGGGGTTGAGAGGAGAGAGGTGAGAGGGAGAGGTGGAGAGGGGGTGGTGGAGAGGAGAGGGAGAGGGTGAGGTGGAGAGGGAGAGGGGGTGGTGGAGAGGAGAAGGAGAGGGGGTGGTGGAGAGGGGAGAGGGAGAGAGAGAGGGGGAGGGAGGGAGAGAGGAGAGGGGGTGGTGGAGAGGTGGGAGGGGAAGAGAGGTATGAGAATGGAAGGGAAGGGGAGAGGAGAGTGAGGTTAGGGGAGGGGGGTGAAGGGAGGGATTGACGGAGAAGGAGGGAGGGAAAGGGAGAGAAGGGAATGGAAGGGAAGGGGACAGGAGGGGGAGGTTAGGGGAAGGGATGGAAAAAGGAATTGAGGGAAAAGGAGGGAGGGAAAGGGAAGAGAGAGGCAGGCCGGAGGGAGTTATTGTGAGGGAGGAATAGGGTGGGGAAGGGAAAGGGGAAGGAGGGAGGGATTGAGTTGGAAGAGGAGGGAGGGGAAGGAAAGGGAGATGGAGAAAGAAAGGATGGATGATGGAGAGGGAGAGAGGGAGAGGAAATGATAGAAAGGAAGAATGGGAAGGAGAGGAAAAGGGGAAAGAGAAAAGGAAAACATGGAGAATAGAAGAGAGTGTTGGAGAGAGAATTAATTAAAGGAGAGAGAAAGAGGGATGAGGAAAAAAAAAGACGAAAATAAAGAAGAACAGACAGAAAGAAAGATAGACAAATAAAAAGATAAATAGAGATACATAGAGAAAGATAAAGAGAGAGTAGTGTACTTGTTTCAATTAAATCGGTTGCTTAAGTTTAGAAATGTCAATTGATAAAGAGGAAGAAAATGGTGACGATAAAGACGTGGATAAGTATAAAAGAAGAGAGGGTAGTAATCAGATAAATATGATGAGTGATGATGAAATGATTATCACTATTTACATGGAGCAGATTAAGATAAAATTATGCTAATTATGATGGCGAATATAGCGATAATTTCAGAATTATTATTAGTTGAATTTTACTTATATTTTTCTTTATTCTCTCCTTCCTTTATCCCTCTTTTCACCCTCCTCCTCTCCCTCTCTCTCTCTTCTCGCCTCCTTTCTGATAACAATCGATAATATAACGACATGACATAAAATCAGGTTGGAAGCAAGTTTATAAGAAAAAAAAAAAAAAAGAAAAAAGAAAAAAAATAAAGAAAAACGAATAAAAGAAAAATCTCACGCTTCATTTTCGAAGACATTACGCCATCTTGGGAGAAACTGATGAAGATTTGTGAAAGAGGAGAGGGAGAGAAGAAGAGAAGAAGAAGAGGAGGAAGAAGAAAAGGCGATGTACAGTGATAGAGGTAGTTGTATTTCACTCTTTTTATCGTTATTATTATAATTATTATTATTATTATTTTTTTTTTATCTATTTTGCTTTTCGATTTGTCCCAACGATTTTTGTTTCATTATTTTCAAGAGATAAATCAGATTAGAAACCCACAAGCGTTAATAGAGAATAATAACCATACACACACATAAAGAAAAAAAATATATATAACAAAAAGAAAAAAAAAGTAATGAAAATAAGAGCGAACGAAGAGAATAAGCAAAGGAGAAAGGGAGGAAGAGAGATAGGGCAAGAGGAGGTGAATCAAAGGTAGGGAGAGGAGGGAGTGGAGGGGGGGGAGGGGGAGGTTGGGAGGGGCGGAGTCATATCGATGGGCGGTCCTGTGACGGGCGGGCGGAGGGGCGGACGAGTGCGGTGTTTCCCTGTGCCTTATTCTCATTATCATAGTGACCTCTGCTCTTTCATTGACCCCTCCCCCCCCCCCCTTCTCTCCCCTTCTCCCGTCTCTCTCCTCCTCCCCTCTTTCGCCTTCTGCCCAACCTCGCCGTATCTTCTGGTCATTCTGGTATTTATTTTCTTTTCCCTCTTCCTTTTCTTCCGTTTATTTTCATCTTCCTCTTCTCCTGTTCTCGTTTTTCTCTGTCTTGAGCTTCTCAGGAAGAGCTGGTTTTTTTTTTCTAGTTCTTTATATCTTTTAATTTATGGCTGTTTGCATTTTTGCTACTTGGTTGTTGTCTAGCTATCTGTTTTTTTCTCTCTTTCTCTCTCTCTCCCCTCTCTCTCTCTCTCTCTCGCTCTCTCTCTCTTTCTTCTTTCTCTCTCTCTCCTCTCTATCTCTCTCTCTCGCTCTCTCTCTCTCTCTCTTCTCTCTCTCTCTCTCTCTCTCTCTCTCCTCTCGCTTCTTCTTCTCATGTGTCCGTTTACTCCATTTTCAATTACTCCATTTTCATGCATTTACTCATTTTCCTCTCTTTTTCATAATCCCCTCTCTCTCTCTCTCTGCCTGTCTCTCTCTCTCTCTGCCTGTCTCTCTCTCTCTCTCTCTCTCTCTCTCTCTCTCTCTCTCTCTCTCTCTCTCTCTCTCTCTCTCTCTCTCTCTCTCTCTCTCTCTCTCTCTCTATTGTGTATGTCTATGTATTAGAGAGATAATCACTCCGCTCTTTCTTCTTTTATAAGATAACCTTTGATATCTTCAGATTCATCCTCATGACCAATTCTTATAACTGGAAACATGCAAACCTTGAGTTCTCGTCACGTGATCTGTTGTTTATAGCTTCCAGCTGACGAGGAACGATGACGCAATCACCACGCATCTGGGAATTGGAACTTGTAGGCTGGTGGGGCCCACTTTGGCTTTCGAGTTATTATTTCAGAGAATAAAGGGAGTTAGATGATGTGTAAGATGTTCTTCTTCTTCCTTTTGAATTCTGTTTTTCCTTCTTTTTTTTTCTTGTTCTTGTGCTTGTTCTTCGTGTGCTGTTTTTTTTTCTGTTTTATTTGTATCGGTGTTTGTTTGTTTTTTTGGTTGTTGTTGGTTTTTATAACTTTCGCGGATTTTTTTTTTCTCTCTCTCTTTTCTAATTATCGCCTTTTCATCTTCTTCTTCTTCGTCGGTTCATCGTCTACATTCTTTCCTTTCCCTGTACGATGTTCCCCTTTCCTAAACAATCATACGTTTACTGTATTTTCATGCGTTCACTCCTTTTTATTTACTCCATTTTCACGCGTTTTCGCCTTTTTCCTCTCTTTTTCATAAACACCGAATCCTCTTATCGGTTAAACGGTGTTGACACGCTTTCTCATTTCCAAAAAAAAAATCATCACCTAAAAGACTTCCTCGCCCCAACCCCTACCCCTACCCCCCCTACCACGTCACCACCACGACTCACCACCCCCCTCGCCCCCCCTTACCCCCCCTACCACGTCACCACCACGACTCACCCCCCCCCCACCACGACTCACCACCCCCCCTCGCCCCCCCTTACCCCCCCTACCACGTCACCACCACGACTCACCACCCCTCTCACCCCCCCTCCCCCCCTACCACGTCACCACCACGACTCACCACCCCCCCACCACGACTCACCACCCCCCTCGCCCCCCCTCCCCCCCTACCACGTCACCACCACCACTCACCACCCCTCTCACCCCCCCTCCCCCCTACCACGTCACCACCACGACTCACCCCCCCCCCCCTCACCTTATTTCCTTGACCCTCCTATCTCCCCCGATCTCCGCTTCTGCCCCGGTTGTGTTTCAGCGTGTACACAAGGGCCTTCATAGTGCTAAACCCAAGGAGATTCGTGTACCTCATTACCATAAGGGCGAGGATGCCGGCCCACCTGCTCTTTACGCGCTCCTGATTTAAGAGTTTTTGTTTTTGTTTTGGTTAGAAGAGCTTTGTTAATGAATGTGTGTGTGTGTGTGTGTGTGTGTGTGTGTGGTGCAGATCGAGGGGGAAATAAGCTGTTTGCGTGCGTGTGTCGTTAGGGTATAGATATATATGTTGTTACGGTTTCATGTGTTGAGCTGTCGTTAAAAAAGTATCAATTTTTGGCCGCGTGTATAAAAGCAGGGCGTGGAGCCTGGCCAGGTCATGTCATGGTCATAAGACACAATTACACGGCCTTAAGCTCACATGAACAATCTCTATGAATGCAAATACATGCATACAGATAGACATCTCGCCACACACATACACGTATACACGCACACGAAGTGCCTTATCATCTAACAGATATAGATGCTAACACACGGAAACCACTGACTCACACATACGATGCGGACACACACACACTCACTTACTCACCCTAACACACACATACGCACACACACACACACACTCACACTCACAGGATACACACACACACAGACACACACACACACACACACACACACACATATATATATATATATATATATATATGTGTGTGTGTGTGTGTGTGTGTGTGTGTGTGTGTGTGTGTGTGTGTGTGTATGCATATATATAAGCAAAATGACCCTTTAACACAAGTCACGCAACAAACACACATAAGTAGCAAGCGTGAGAGACAATACCGATGAATGACGTAACGGCAAATCGACTACTATCATTAACCTGGGGAGAGAAGGCAATGGGTAGGAAGAAAGGGGGGAAGAGGGGGTGTGGAGGAAAGGAGGGGGGGAGGGGGATGAGGAGGGGAGGTTACTTATGGGGAGATTTTGAGAGGTTCAAGAGTGTCCTGTCATCATCTTCATCACGACCTCACGTGGATGGTCGCATCCTCTTCCTTTCCTCTCTTCTGGCTTCATTCGCTCCCTCTCTTCCTCCTTCTTTCTCCCTTTTCTAAAGCCTTCTTTCCCTCTCTTCTCTTCTCTTCTCGTTACTCTCTCTCTCTTTGTCTCTGTCTCTGTCTCTGTCTCTGTCTCTGTCTCTCTCTCTCTCTCTCTCTCTCTCTCTCTCTCTCTCTCTCTTCTCTCTCTCTCTCTCTCTCTTCTCTCTCTCTCTCTCTCTCTCTCTCTCTCTCTCTCTCTCTCTCTCTCTCTCTCTCTCTCTCTCTCTCTCTCTCGCCTTCCCTTTCCATTCTCTCCCTACCCCTCTTCCTATTCCTTCCTCCACTCCCCCCCTTCCTCTTCCTACCTCACTCCTCTTTCCTGATTCTCTTTCCTCTCTCTCTCCTTCCTTCCCCCATCCATCTATCTCTCCCGAGCTCATTTCTTTCTTACCAAACTCCCTTCTTTTTTTCCCTCCCTCCTCCCCCCTCTCTTTCACTCCCTCCTCCCTCCCTCTTTCTCTCATCCCTCTCCTCTTTCCCTCCCTCCCTCCCTCCCTTCTTCCCTTCTCCCCCCCCCCCTTTCTTTCACTCACTCCTCCCTCTCTCTCTCTCTCTCTCATCCCTTTGCTCTTTCCCTCCCTCCCTCCCTCCCTCCTTCCCCTTCCTTCCCTCTCCCCCCCCCTTTCTTTCACTCCCTCCTCCCTCTCTCTCTCTTCATCCCTTTCCTCTTTCCCTCCTTCCCTCCCTCCCTCCCTCCCTCCCTCCCTCCTTCGTTCTGCTTCGCTATACTCCCTCCCAAGAACTTCCATTGTAAAAGGGCGTGACACTCTTTGGAACCATGTTAAGCTTGTGCAATACGGAGAGGCGTGTCTTTGGAAGTAGACAGAAGGGTGGGCGAAGAGAGGGAGGAGGGAAGAGGGAGGGAGGGAGGGAGGGAGGGAGGGAGGGAGGGAGAGAGAGAGAGGGAGAGAGAGAGAGAGAGAGAGAGAGAGAGAGAGAGAGAGAGAGAGAGAGAGAGAGAGAGAGAGAGAAAGCGAGAGAGAGAGAGAGAGAATCAGAACCAGAGACAGAGTGAAACAGACAGACAGATAGATAGATAGACAGGCAGACAGACAAACTGACAGACAGGCAGACAGACAGACAGACAAACAAGGAGTCAGGGAGCGAGAGAAAAGTGTGAATAATCAGCCTGTGGTCATGAATTGCACAATAAGCTCTTAGTGGAAGAGATGGCAGAGTGCGAAGTGGCATGCATGTCCACACGCGTACTCGGATGTCCTGTCTACTTCTTTTCCTTTTTCTTCTCCCCTTTTCTCCCCCCCCCCCTCTCTCTCTCTCTTCTCTCTCTCTCTCTCTCTCTCTCTCTCTCTCTCTCTCTCTCTCTCTCTCTCTCTCTCTCTCTCTCTCTCTCTCTCTCTCTCTCTCTCTCTCTCTCTCTCTCTCTCTCTCTCTCCCTCACTCACAAACACACACATACACACATACGCACGCACACACACACCCATAACAACAAAAACAATCACAAACCAGTAACAAACACGCCCGCAAGCATATTCAAACCATTACAAAAATATAACAAACAGCCACGCAAAACTAATCACCCTAACTAAAATAAACCTTCATAAACCCTTAATAAAGAAAAAAAAAAAAAAACCTTCTAAACTCTAACCCTTAATAAATATTCACCTTTTTCCCATATCCCTCGATTCATAATCACAGCAGCAGCTCTCCTCCGCCGTCCCCTGCCGCAGCATCACGTCTGCCTCGTCTCATCCGATCATCTCGCGGGTGGACAGAGATGCTGGTCTTCCCCAAGGTGACTGACGGGAAGAGAGAGTCACTGGAGGCTGTAAATGAGTCGTTGGTCTTTTATTTACGATGGGAATGGGTGTCTGTGGGGGAGGGTGGGGGGGGGGTGGAGATAGGGGGGGAGGGTATGGAGGTAGGGGGGAAGGTAAGGAGGTAGGGGGGAGGGTGGGGAGGTAGGGGGAAGGGTGGGGTGGTAGGGGGGAGGGTGGGGTGGTAGGGGAGGGTGGGGAGGTAGGGGGGAGGGTAAGGAGGTAAGGGGGATGGTGGGGTGGTAGGGGGGAGGGTGGGGAGGTTGGGGGGAGGGTGGGGAGGTTGGGGAAGGGTGGGGAGGTAGGGGGGAGGGTAAGGAGGTAGGGGGGAGGGTAAGGAGGTAGGGAGGAGGGTAAGGAGGTAGGGGGGAGGGGGGAGAGGAAGGGGGGAGAGGAAGGGGGGAGGGTAAGGAGGTAGGGGGGAGGGTGGGGAGATAGGGGGGAGGGTAAGGAGGTAGGGGGGAAGGTGGGGAGGTAGGGGGGAGGGTAAGGAGGTAGGGGTAAGGTTGGGTGGTAGGGGGAGGGTGGGGAGGTGGTGGGTGGAGGGAAAGGGTAGGGCGTGGAGTGTAGGGGATGGGTAGTGTGTGTGTGTGTGTGTGTGTGTGTGTGTGTGTGTGTGTGAGGGTTGTGTATCTCTACTTGTTACTATATCTCTCTCTCTTTCCTGTATCTTCCTCTGCTTATCTTATCTTTTTTTACTAACTTTCGCATATTACCACCTTTTTATTTCCCTTCGATTTTTTTTCCCTTTTCGTTTTCGTCACAATACCCCCAAACTTTTTTTCTTTTTTTTTTTGTCCCCCTCTCTTCCTCCTCTCCTCCTCCTCCCTTCACCCCCTCCTCCTCCTCCTCCATTTCCATCCCCACCTCCTCCTCCTCCTACACTCCTCCTCCCTCCTCCTCCTTCCCCTCCTCCCCCCCCCCCATCTTCCACCTCCTCCCCCTCCCCCCCCCATCCTCCTCTCACTCCTCTCACCGCGAGTCGAGTGCTGGTCTTCCCCAAGCGTGACTGACCGGGAAGAGGGTCACTGGAGGCTGTACAATGAGTCGTGGTTCTTTTATTTACGATGGGAATGGGTTGCCCCTCCTCGGGGGGGGGCATGGTGGGGGAGCTAGGGGGGGTGCTTCACTCTGCCAATTGGTGGGAGCTCGTCAGGTCATCGGGGGCGAGGGACCTGGCTTAGGCATTTGGTCGAGCGGGAAGGGTGGGTGTAGGGTTGGGGGCCTGGAGGTTCGGAGGAAGTGAAGTGGAAGGGGGAGGTATGGGGAGGTGGGGAGGAGGGGGGAGGGTAAGGGAGGTAGGGGGTGAGTGGGGGGTAGGGGGGAGTGGTGGGGAGAGGTGGGGGGAGGGGGGAGGTTGGGGGAAGGGGGGGAGGTGGGGGGAGGTAAGGAGGAGGGGGGGGGGTAAGGAGGTAGGGAGGAGGGTTAAGGAGGTAGGGGGGAGGGGGAGGGAGGGGGGAGGGATGGAGGGGGGGGTAAGGAGGTGGGGGGAGGGGGGGATGGGGGGAGGGAGGGGGGTAGGGGGGAAGGGGGGGGAGAGCGGGGGGGAGGGTAAGGAGGGGGGGAGGGGGTGGTAGGGGGAGGGGGGGGAGGTGGTGGAGGGAGGGGAAAGGGTAGGGGTGGGTAGGGGATGGGTAGGAGAGGTTGGTGGTATGGGGTGTGGGGGTGGTGGATCTTTCATATCTCCATCCTCCTCCTCCACCCCCATCTTCCACCTCCTCCTCCTCCTCCACCCCATCCTCCTCCTCCACCTCCTCCTCCACCCCCTTCTTCCACCTCCTCCTCCTCCTCCTCCTCCTCCTCCTCCTCCTCCACCCCATCCTCCTCCTCCACCTCCTCCTTCTCCTCCATCCCCATCCTCCATCTCCTCCTCCTCCTCCTCCTCCTCCACCCCATCCTTCTCCTCCACCCCCATCCTCCACCTCCATCCCCATTCTCCATCTCCTCCTCCTCCATCCTCCATCCTCCTCTTCTCCGCCAAGGAAACCGACTTAAGGCCTTTGGTCCGAACAGCCGGCGCAATGCAGTGCGTGTCACCTCTTCCTCTCTCCT
>NC_061823.1:32489157-32491657 GCF_019202785.1 Penaeus chinensis
CATCCGCTTCGTCTTTTACTCAATTTATTATTTTATTTCTGTTTTCTCTTGTGAATTTGTTTTTCTTCTTTTTCTGTTGCAACAATACCTTCGATTTAATTATTTACCCTTCTCTATTCCTTTTTTTAATATTTCCTTTTAAATTATTCCACATCCGTTGATTTTGTTTATCCTGTATTTAAATTTTAAATTTTTTTACTTCTTTATAAACCCCCTTTTTCTTTTTTTTTTACTTTCTTCTTCCTCCTCCTCTTATCCCATCTTCTCCTCCCCTTCTTTGTTTTCTTCCTCCTCCTCCATCTCCTTCTCTTCGATGATTTTGTCTGTTTCTTTTTCTTTCCTTCCTCCTCCTCCTCCTCCTCCCCCTAAACCCCCTCCTCCTCTCCCCCTTTCCGTCTTTCTTCTTCTATGTCTCCTTCCTTTTCTTCCTCTTCCTTTCTCCTTCCCTGGCTTCCTCTTCTTCATTTCCTTCTTCTTCGTCTTTGTTTTATGCTACTTTTTCTTCTTGCCCTTATTTATTCTTTTTCCTTCCCTTTTCTCCGTCTTATTCCTGTTCTCCTCCTTCCTCCCTTCCTTCTCTTCCTTCTTCTCCTCTCCATCCTCCACCTAATCATTTTTCCTCCCCCACTCCTCCCTTTCCCTTTTTTTCCTTTTCTTTCTCATACCTCTTTCTCTTTCCTCTCCTCCCCGTTCACCCCTTTTCCCTTCCCCTCTCCTCTTTTCCTCTCCTCCCCCCCCCTTCCTTTCTCTCTCTCTTTCCTCCTCCTCCTCTTCTTCCCTTCTTTTCATTCACCTTTTCCTCTCTCTCCTCCTCCTCCTCATTCACCTCTTCCTTTCTCTCTCTCTCTCTCCTCCTCTTCCTCTTCTTCCTTCTCTTTCTCATCCACCTCTTCCTCTCTCTCCTCCTCCTCCTCCTCCTCCACCTCTTCCTTTCTCTCTCTCTCCCCCTCTTCCTCTTCTTCCTTCTCTTTCTCTCCTCCTCCTCCTCCTCCTCCTCTTTCTCCACCTCTCCCTTCCTCTCTCTCTCTCTCCTCCTCCTCCTCCTCTTCTCGTGTCGCTTCTTCTGCTCCTATTTCTTCTTCCCCCTTTCATCAGCTTTCCTCCTATCCCCCGGCAAGTGTCCTATCATAATCCCACAGGTGCAGGTAATGATTCGCCTGAACACGGGGAAAACACCTGAGCTTCTTAAAAAGAAAAAAAAAAAAAGAAAAAAGAAAAAAAAGGGTCTAATCGGATCCACTCCTGAATTTCTATTTATTTATTTATTATCATTATTATTATTCAATTTATTCAATATGTTTTCTGTCTTTTTGTATGTTTGAATATTTAATTTGCTTAGTTTTGCTTGTATGCCTGATGTATAAACAGCTTCTTGTAGAAAAACAAAAAGTAACTTTCATATCCACTTTTTCATCAAATAGATAAGATAAAGCCACTTAAAACAATATATATTTATATATATATATATATATATATATGGAGAGAGAGAGAGAGAGAGAGAGAGAGAGAGAGAGACAGAGAGAGAGAGAGACAGAGAGAGAGAGAGACAGAGAGAGAGAGAGATTTGTTAAAGGCAGTTTAAAAGACCAATAAAGAAAAATAGTACTCGGTCACCTAGTCATAAAGTAATAAATCCCTTTTATACCATCTGTCAGCCAAAAAAGTATAATAATAATAATAATGATAATAATAATAATAATAATAACAATAATAATAATAATAATAACAATAATAATAATAATGATGATAATAATAATAATGATTATAATAACAATGATAACAACAACAGTAATCATAATAATAATAATAATAATCAAAAGCAAGGAATAGAACCGAGAAAAAATAGCTTTTCAATAATGAATCAAAGACGTTCTGAAGCCTTGCGTTAAACAAAGGAAACGGAAAATGACAACAGGACAACAGCTTTATAACAGCGTCACTTAAACCGAATTAAAAAAAAAAGACATGTATAATATAGAACACACAAAAAAAAAAAAAAAAAAAAAGCAAGTCGAAACACCTTGAACCTGTCTTTTTAATAACCTTCCTCCCCCCCCCCCTCCTCTTCTGACCCCCTCGCATATACATACACCTCCTCCCCCCCCCTGCCACTTATTCCCCCTCCCCCCCTTCCCCCCTTTGCCCACAACTCGAGTCCCCTGGAACAAAGAGGCACATGACCAGGGCTTATGTAAAAACGTACATGAGGAAACGCGCATCCGTACACAAGTACGTACATAGATACGTATCACACGCGCAAGTATACTTTCGTTCACATGGAGACGGATACACATGGAGGTACACATATGAATGAGAAACATACAGATGTACACACTCACTCACTGATTTGCACTTGTAATCATTCTATCACACACACACACGCACACACACCCACACCCACACACACACACACACACACACACGCACACACACCCACACCCACACACACACACACACACGCACACCCACACACACACACACACACGCACACCCACACCCA
>NC_061823.1:32511657-32514157 GCF_019202785.1 Penaeus chinensis
CTCCATCTCCTTGTATTCCATTAATACAGATGGAGAGATTATATTTGTGGATTTCTTTGTCCACGTGTGTGTGTGTGTGTTTGTGTGTGTGTGTTTGTGTGTGTGTGTTTGTGTGTGTGTGTGTGTGTGTGTGTGTGTGTGTGTGTTTGTTTGTGTTTGTGTGTGTGTGCGTGTTTATCATATGTATCTGTTTGCGATTGCGTGTGCGGGATGGGAAGTAGCGGATGGGGAAGAGGGGGGGGGGAGGGGTTGCACGTGTGTGTGTGTGATTATGTGTGCGTGCGCGTGTGTGCGTGCGTGCGTGTTCAGTGACCAGCCAGCAACACGATCCCCCCCGGGAGGTGCCTCGAGCGGAGCGGGTCACCCACACCCACGCCCGCCTCTTCCCTTTATCCCGCCCTCACCCCCACCCCCCCTCACCCTCACCCTCCTCCCTTGGCGCCCGCTTACCTCCCCCCCTCCCCACCCCTATACCCCCCATCTACCCTCAACCCCCTCTAAGATTTCCCTCCCCTCCCCCCTCCCCCCCCCCTCACCCTTTCTTACCCTTTGGCATCAACTGTTTCCCTTTCCCTCTTGACATTTCCCCCCTCCCCTCCTTTCTCTCTCTCCCTCCCTCTTTTCCCCTCCCTGGCCTTTTCTATCTCCCTCTAATCCTTATCATGTATTCTCTTGTTCTTCCTCCTTTCATCAAGATTTCTCTCTCTCTTTCTCTCTGGCTCTTCGTCGGCGCGCAGGTGATTCCCCTTCGGCATGAGGAAGCCACGAGAAGCAACCAGATTATCTTAAGGGCGATAGCAAAGTAACTTGTAATGAAGGGTCTCATTACGATTCGTAAGTAATGTGGCATTTTCTTCTTTTTTTCACTACTCACTTTTTTTTTTTCTTTTTTTTTTGTATCTCGAAGAATAATTAAGCCATATTTCAATGTGTTTTTTTTTTTCTTCTTCTTCTTCTACTTCTTTTCTTTTATTTTTCTTACTTTCTTTCTTTCTCTTTTCTCTTCGTGTTGATCAGTCCACGAGTGTGTTTATCTCTCTCGTCTTCTCGTGAGGATTTGCGAACGTGTCTTAAGATTCGTGTCCAGTACCTACGTAAGATGATCCTTAGCTGGGGACATTACCTCCTGTGTCTCCAACTCTCCAACAACACCAACCAGCTTCGTTAAGTAGACAGAGTGTGACGATTATAGTTAACTGTGAATTGAGTGGCAGCGGCAAATTTATGAGTAGATGCAGCTTTATAATAACTACGGTGGTAATAAATGGATTATGATAACTATACCGGTAATAGCAGCTTTATAAGAATAAAAGATATAATAATAGTTAACCTTTTATTAGTGTCAGTGTTAATTAAACTATAATTATAGTTGTTATGTTAATCGCCGCAATAGATAACGTGCTACTGAGTTCTAATTGGTATCAATACTGTTGCAGCCACCAAAATATAATTGATTAAACAGTCAGGTGTGGCTGTAATAATTATATGACTATTTTTATCGCCAAATCTATTAGTAAGAGAAGTGTGGCTTTAGCTATTGCTTTATTATTCTCAACACATACCCCATCAAAAAGACTATTAAAGTTTTTTTTTATTTTTTTTTTTTGTATTACTTTTTTTCCTTCTTCCTTCAGTTTAACCCAATTATACCTACAGTCGTCCGTATATTACGGCCCCCTTCTAATTTGCTAAATATATTTGCCATGATAATTATTGAAACATTAAACCTGATTTTCTTTTTTTCCTCTAACCCATTTATACTTACAGTTAGTCACAAGACACACATGAATACAGATAGAAAAAGGATTAAATACTTATATACCCAGATAAATCCACAAATGAATCACTAAATCGATATTTCAGCAACTGAATAACAACACTAACAAAAATAAAACCTAAACTGACAACAGACCAAAAAGTATACCATAACCACCCATTACATACCTTGGTTGCCAAGTTCACAATAGGGGACAGACCCTAACAAGCACCCCAACCACACTGTCTGGAAACTACTAACCACACCATAGTCAGCAGCCGTCTATATTATTGGTTGAGATGAGCCCGATAGAAGTGTCTTTGGTCAACGGCAAGCTCCAGGTCCTCTCATTTAATCAGGTTGGTGAATCTCGACAGTTTATGTGAATGTATGTTATATGATACATATCGCTGGATCCGTGTATCTGTTTGTGGTCAACTTGTAGCGATTCGTGGACGGGGCTGTTCATATGCGTTGGACAGGTGTAGTGTGTACCTTTTTTTCGTAGAGTAAAGAGATCTTTGTGTAGAAATGTGCATACAGAATTTGATTTTTGATTGTATGTGTATGTGATTGTTTGTGATTGTATATGTTATGTGACCGAATGTTCATGTATGCGATAGGAAAAGGATCATTAGTAACTATAATAGATTTCAGTAAGTAATCAAAATCATGCCCCTCTCTCTCTCTCTCTCTCTCTCTCTCTCTCTCTCTCTCTCTCTCTCTCTCTCTCTCTCTCTCTCT
>NC_061823.1:32529157-32531595 GCF_019202785.1 Penaeus chinensis
AGGGGGAAGGGGGAGGAAAGGGGGTGATGGTGGTGGAAAGGAATGGTGAGAGAAGGAAGGAAGAGATAAGAAGGGAGAGAACGAGAAAGGGGGAGCAGAAGGAGGAAGAGTGAAAATGGGAAAAAGATGAACAGTAGAATAATGGAAACAAACAAAAAACAAAACACGAAAAGCAAATAAAAATGAAGAAAATTTAAAAAAGGAGGACGAGAAGAAGACCGAAGAAGGAACAGAGCGAGGAATAAGAAGCAGGAATAGGAGCGAGAGGAAGAGAGGGGGGATCGAAGGGGGTGGGAGGTGAAGGCTAGTGAGGAGGAAGGGGTCAAGAATAAGGGCTTGGAAGGGTCAGTTCCTTGTTAAGCTGCTCTGGGAGGGAAGGAGAGGAAAGGTGAAGGAATGGAGACGTGGAGAGGAAAGGGTGGAGGGAGGAGAAGAAGGGAAGGAGGGAAGGAGAGGAAAGGTGAAGGGATGGAGAGGTGGAGAGGAAAGGGAAGAGAGGGAGGAGAAGAAGAAGGGGGAGGAAAGGGAAGGGAGGGAGGAGAGGGAGCATGAGAGGGAGGAAAGGGAAGGGAGGGAAGGAGAGGAAAGGTGAAGGAATGGAGAGGTGGAGAGGAAAGGGAAGAGAGGGAGGAGAAGAAGAAGGGGGAGGAAAGGGAAGGGAGGGAGGAGAGGGAGAATGAGAGGGAGGAAAGGGAAGGGAGGGAAGGAGAGGAAAGGTGAAGGAATGGAGAGGTGGAGAGGAAAGGGAAGAGAGGGAGGAGAAGAAGAAGGGGGAGGAAAGGGAAGGGAGGGAGGAGAGGGAGAATGAGAGGGAGGAAAGGGAAGGGAGGGAAGGAGAGGAAAGGTGAAGGAATGGAGAGGTGGAGAGGAAAGGGAAGAGAGGGAGGAGAAGAAGGGAAGGGAGGGAAGGAGAGGAAAGGTGAAGGAATGGAGAGGTGGGAAAGGAAAGGGGAGAGGGAGGAGAAGAAGAAGGGAGGGAAGGAGAGGAAAGGGGATGAAATGAAGAGGTTGAAAGGAAAGGGAGGAGAGGGAGACGAAGAAAGGGGGGAGGAGGGAAGGGAGGGAAGGAGAGGAAAGGCGAAGGAAGGGAGAGGTGGAGAGGAAAGGGAAGAGAGGGAGGAGGAGAAGAAAGAGTGGGAGAAAAGGAAAGGGAGAGAAGGAGAGGAAAAGTGAAGGAGAGGTTGAGAGGAAGGGAAGAGAGGGAGGAGAGGGAGAATAAGAGAGAGGAAAGGGAAGAGAGGGAAGGAGAGGAAATGTGAAGGAATGGAGAGGTGGAGAGGAAAGGGAAGAGAGGGAGAAGAAGAAGGGGGAGGAAAGGAAAGGGAGAGGAGAGGAAAAGTGAAGGAGAGGTTGAGAGGAAGGGAAGAGAGGGAGGAGAAGAAGAAGGAGAGGGAGGAAAGGGAAAGGAGAGGAGAGGAAAGGTGAAGGAGAGGTTGAGAGGAAAGGGAAGAGGGAATAGAAGGAGAATAAGGGAGAGGAAAGGGAAGGGAGGGAAGGAGTGGAAAAGTGAAAGGATGGAGAGATGAAGAGGCAAAAGAAGGGAAGGAAGAGAGAGAGAGAAGGGGAAGGAGAATGAGAATAAGGGAGAGGAAAGGGAAGGGAAGGAGAGGGAGACGAAGGTGAAGGATGGAGAGGTTAAGAGGAAAGGAAATGGAAGGAAGAGAGAGAGAAGAGGAAAGAGAGTGAGAAGGAGGGAAAGGAAAGGAAAGGGGGGTGAGAGAGTGAAAATAAGGAGGAGAAGGGAGAGGAGAGTGAGAATAAGGGAGAGGAAAGGGAAGGGAGGAAGGAGAGTGAGAATAAGGGGGAAGAGACAAACGAAAAGGAAGGAAGAAGGAAGACAAGATGATAAAGAGCTAGAATAAGGATAATAAGAGTAAGAAGCAGGGGAGAAGAGTTAGAAGAGAGGTGAAAAGAAGGAAGATAAGAGAATGAAAATAAGAGGAGAGACAATAAGTGGAAGGATAAGAATAGGAGCAGCGAGAGGGAGAACAAGGGACATGGAGAAAAGAGAATAAAGGGTCGGAGAGGAGGAAAGTATAAGATATTGGATAAAGGAGAAAAAAACAGAAAGAGGGAAAACAAAACACACGCCGAGAGGAAATACGAAGGAAACAAACAAACAAACAAAACAAAAACAGAAGAGAAAAATAAAACACAATGCAGTACCAGAGAAGACACAGGCGCAGAACAAAGAAAAACGAAAGGAAGAAGAGAAAGAGAGCGATAGGAGCGCAGGGGGGAGAGCAAATGAGCATCACATAAGGGAGGGATGCTGACAGACTCCCGTGGAGATGAGGTCACGTGGTTTATGGACTTGCTCCCGCCGCCATCTCAGCTGATCTAGGCGAGTAGGTCCCGGATGGTCGTCCTGGCGGCCTGCTTGGAGACTCCTGCTGTTAGGGGGGGACTACCTGCCTGCTGTAGGGATTAGCAGGAGC
>NC_061823.1:32531695-32536695 GCF_019202785.1 Penaeus chinensis
ACACACACACGTATATAATCCCTTTGAATTTGTTCCCTAAGCTGTTCTTTTCTTTAAGATTTTTACCGTTTTATAAACTACGTATTTCCCGTTTTTTATAATAAGTGGAAACCTACATTGTTCATTTTTCAGGCAGATCCTGTAAGTGTAATTTCCCGTTTTCTATAAAATAGATAATGACAACGTCCGAAGGTTTTATGTAGTAAATATAAGATACAAGTGTTTCATTTCTCTGAACTACGTAAATAGAATTCCGCATAATCACAACAGTAAGAGAACTGCGTCTTACTAAGAGATGAAAAAAATAAAAAACAAATAAATAAATACATGTCCCCCATAATTCACGAATAATAATTAATAATAAAAACAATAAATAATAAAAAAAAATGAATAGTAAAGGAATAAATAAAATACATAAAATTGGGAAAAAACTAAAAATAAAACGAATTATAGTAGATAATAAAAAAAAAAACTGTTCACCATAAGCCACGGATCCAGAACTTTTCTATAAAATACAAACCACGTGCGTTCGCTAAGATACGGGACATACGTTTTCTATAGGAAGCAGACGAAGCGCACACTATATCATTTTGAATCAATAGCCATCATATAATAGAGACGCAAATGAGAAAATAATTTCCCCGAACGAGATGATGACGATTTCTCAAGACGTATTTAGCGAGACAGATGATATCTCGGTGAACCAGAAGACGGAAGAAGGAGTAACAGAATAACGGTGTAGATAACAAATAAAAATTAATTGTATTTTGTCGTTTGTGAATATTCGTGTTATATTACTTTATATTATAATTGTCTGCTGACTTTCCGTGAAATTCGCGTAAGAGGAATAGGAATGAATAAGAATGAGCAGTAATTCAGCTAAAACAAAATTAAAATAAAACAACAACAACAACAAAAAGCATAAAAGGTACTAACAAAGCAATAAAGTATATATCTACGGAAAGTATCTAAACAGGCAGTTCATGAACGTCAAAATCACCTACGAAAATTAAGCACAGACACAACAGTGAAGAAATTAATAATGACGTTTCGAGAATTCTAGATTCCTCATCAGGCATAAAAAATATTTCGCTTAATTAGGATACTAGTCTGATTCTAAACGCCTCGATTATACAATATGTGTCTATAATCATACCAATGCTCCCTTTTAATCTTTGTACACCCCGTCACATCATCTGTATATGTATTTATATATACATATATAACATACCCATGACACGAGCGGCAATACAGGGACGCCGGTGCCACAAGTCGATTAACTTCGCCGTCATTGGAATCTCGGGTCCCTGTGTTATATGTGTGGAGCAGTGAGTCGGGTCTAGTCATGCGTTTCTGAATGCCTTAACGTCTTATCATCTTCCTTCTCTTCTTCTTCCTCTTCTCTGCTATTCATTTCTTATTCTATGATCATAGCGACCTCATATGAAAATGGGACAAAGCTACAAAAAAATATGTATTTTCGTGTGTTGTAGTTGTTTTATTCTTAATCTCTTTGTCGTTCTTTTATGTTCGGTAATTTATTTGTTCTTGTTTATGCTAAGCCCATTTTCTTCTTTCTCTCATTTATCTTGCACCTTGTATCCTTCCTTAATTCCTACTTATTCCGCAATCTCCTTTACTTATCCCCCTTTGCACCACTTCTTTCATCACTATCTCCCTCTCTCTCCTCCTCCTTCTCTCTCCACCTTCTATCTTCGTTAAAGGGACTACAAACCAGCGGAGATGAGGCAGCTATTGACAGCCAATTAACAGATGCTTCCCACTGGACTCCAGATAAGCGCTCGAATGATACGCTGACAGGTATAGACAGATAAGTTACTGAGACAGATATGGACGGATAGGGACAGGTAAGTTACACAGACAGATAGGCACGGATACGTTACATAGACAGATTTGAGCAGATAGGTTACACAGGCAGGTATAAGAGAGATAGTTACACAGGCAGATATAGATTGATAGGTTACACGGACAAATGTCAATAGATAATTTGCACAGAAAGATGCAGATAGATGTTTTACACTAATGAATATAAATAAATATCACATTTATTTCGTCTAACCACTAACCATTCGACAGATAAAAACTGATAGGTTACTTAGACAGAGATTGACAGATAATTTACACTGATAGATATGGACCGATAAATATATATAGACAGTTTACACAAATATAACTGGTCATATCTAGACGGATAAGCTACGGATACAGATTAAGGCGGATGTATATAGATAAATATAGAGAGATGAGTTACAATATATATTGATTGTGAAAGTATATATAGGCAGGAGTAGACAAATAGGTTACACAGACAGACATAGACATATATGGGTAAAATGTTTACTCATGTTTCGTAGACAAATATGGACAGCTAGTTTGCGTAGACTGTTATTTATCTTTTGGTATATATCCATTTTAGCTCACTCATTACCTGTTTGTCTGTGCCTTTGCCTGTCTTTTTATATTCGTGTTGTGTGAATTATCACTGTCATCATCCCCTTATATAAATCTTATCTTATTATATATTTTCTCTCTCTCTCTCTCTCTCTCTCTCTCTCTCTCTCTCTCTCTCTCTCTCTCTCTCTCTCTCTCTCTCTCTCTCTCTACCTGTCTGTCTATCCATCTATCAGTCAATCTATCTATCTATCTATCTATCTATCTATCTATCTATCTATCTATCTATCTATACGTATACATATATATATAATATCTATCTATCTATCTATATATATATATATCTTTATATATATGTAGATATAAATATAGATATAGATATAGATATAGATATAGATATATTTAACGATCTGAATAGGCGAAGCGCTATAGGCAGTGGACAAATAAATATACCTTGAGTAACTCGTACAGACAAACACATCTTAATTAAGCGACGCATCAGTCTAGGCTGGTGCGTCTTCGGCAGACATAATGGCGTACTAAGAGGCTCCTTGCCATTATGTTCAAGAAGAAAATTCTTTAACCAATGCATCCTCCCAGTTATGACCTATGGATCAGAAACATGGACTACAACCAAATTACTGGAGAGGAAACTAAAAAGTGCCCAGAGAGGGATGGAGAGGTTGATGCTGGGAATTAGCCTAAGAGATCGGATGAGGGCCACGTGGATCAGGGAATAGACAAAAGTGGAAGATATACTTGGGGGCATCAAAAAGAAAAATAACAATGGGCAGGTCATATATGTTGGAGACAGAACGACAGATAGACAAAGAAAGTAACAAACTGGGCTATAGATAATATAAAGAGGCCAAGGGCCAGCCTAATGACAAGATGGACCAAGGCTGGAAACAAAAAACGCAAGACAAAGTGGATTGATTCAGGCTGATGATGTTGACGATACAACATCCCTCTCTCCCTATCCTTTTCTCCCCCCCCCCCCCCCCCCCCTCTCTCTGTCTCTCTTTCTCCCTCTGCCTCTCTTTCCCCACGTTACTTGCTCACAAAAAACAAAAAACAAAAAAAAAAAATCATGAAAATTATGTTGAACAGACCGACGCATGATGAACAGGATTCTCGCTCTCGGGACGTGTTCATCAGGTGTTCAGCAGCCCAGTTCTCACGAGCGTCGCACAGCGGTCACGGGTCGCAAGTAGACATATATTTGATATACTAGGGTGTGCGATGTTCATTGCTGTATAATATGGAGTCAAGTGGCGTGACAGCAGGTGGTGCGCCGGGATGACAAGGGGGGGGGGTGACAAGGGGGGGGGGTGAAAGCGGAGGGATAGGGGTCGGGGATGGGGGCGGGGGAGGTGACAAGGGGAAGGGGGAGGTGGTGACAACGGGTTGAGGGTGGGGGGTGAGGTGATGAGGGGGTGGGGGTGAAGGGGGTTGGAAAGGAGGGCGATTGGGGGTAGGGTGACGACAGGAGGAGGGGGGAGGGAGGTAACGCAGTGGGTAAGGGGTAAAAGGGGTGGGTGGGAGCTGTTAGGGGGTGGAAGGATAAGATGGGTTGGGGGTGGGATGGTGACAGGGGTAGGGGGGTTGCATGTGGCTATTGTGTAGGTATGTGTATTTGTCGTGGATGGGGGGCGGGGGGTGGCATGTAGATAGGTGTATGTGTATGTGTGTGTGTTGCTGTTTGTATGTGTGTGGCTGTGTGTGTGTGTGTGTGTGTGTGTGTGTGTGTGTGTGTGTGTGTGTGTGTGTGTGTGTGTGTGTATGTGTGTGTGTGTGTGTGGCTGTTTGTATGTGTGTGTGTGGCTGTTTGTATGTGTGTGTGGCTGTTTGTATGTGTGTGTATGTGGCTCTGTGTGTGTGTGTGTGTGTGTGTGTGTGTGTGTGTGTGTGTGTGTGTATGTGTGTGTGTGTGTCTGTATGTGTGTGTGTGTGTAAACTACGTTTGATAGTTAAAACGTGTCTGCATGTGTAGGTGGCTTCATACGAACGTGATAACCTACGTGCAACCATTTGGGGAAACACCTTAAGTTCCTTCCACGCACGTACCCTAACACTCAACCGCCCCTTAAAACTGCAAAGATTTCCAGACGATTCCCCTTCAACACCCCTCGCTGCCCCTTCCCCTCTCCCCTACCCCCATCCTCCCTCCTACACTCCCTCCCTCCCTCTCTACCCCTTCCCACTCCCTTTATTTCCCCTACATTTCCTCCCTCCCTCCCCCAACGCCCCTACCACCCCTCTACCCTTCCCCCACACACTCCCTCCTTCCCTCACTACCCCTTCCCTCCCGCCTTCCTCATCCGCACGCTCCCTCCCTCCCTCCCTCCCTCCCTCCCCCCAACCCTTCCATCCCCCTCCACCCCCCCCCTCCCATCTTAACCCCACCCGCCCAACTCGTGCAAAATTGGCGTGCGTGACAGGGCGTTGGTTCGGGCGCACGTGGATCCCTCTCTCTCAGGCGTGGGCGGCGGGCGGTGGGCGGCGACCGAGAGCCCGACAGCGAGCGAGCGCGTGCGGGCGGGGAAATGGAGGGACGAGGGGGTGGAGGATGGGGATGAGGAGGGGGT
>NC_061823.1:32558269-32563269 GCF_019202785.1 Penaeus chinensis
TGAGGGCCACCACGACTTGTAACCAATGTTGCCAGGGGAGGCACTCAACCCTCGGCTGTCGGAGGCTATACACACACACACACGCACACATATATATCTCGCCGTCTCTTCTCGCTGGACTGACAATTCGTGGATGGCCGTGTGTACTTCAGGGACTGGGTAGAAGGTCTCGGAGGAACGGAAGTGAGGAGAACAGTCTTGAAGATTTATATATACATATATATTTGTCTTTTTTCCAGTGTTTTTCAACTTACCAGGCGTTTAGAGGGAAGGAATCACAAGAAACCGTGGAAATGAAACAAGAGTTTGTACATGGTCACGTAGAAGAGGAAGAGAAGGAAAGGATAAGAACAGAGGAACATGGAAGGAGGAAGGAACACCAAGGGACCAAGAAGGGAGGGACAAGGAGGAAGGGAGGGAGGGAGGGAGGGATGGAGGAGGAGAGGAGGGGCAAGGAGGGACGGAGGGAGGTAGAGAAGAGAGAGGAGGGAGGGAGGGAGGTGGAGAGAAGAGGCAAGGAAGGAGGGAGGGAGGGAGGTGGAGAGGAGGGGCAAGGAGGGGCGGAGGGAGGGAGGGAGGGATGGGGGACAATCCCGCTGGACAAATTCCGAGACGTTGGTCGCATTGGCAGCGCTGCTTGTACCACACAACATGGCCTCCCAGAAATTCAAGGGACATTGTCTTGCATCAGAATCCAGATTTCCTAAACGGGGCGCAAAGGGAAAGGGGGACTGGGAGGGGGAGGACAAGGGGAGGGGGGAAGGAACGAAGCGTGAAGGGGGCCAGGGAGATGGAGGAGGAGGGGGAAGTGAGAAAGGGGAGCTGGGAAGGGGGAGGAGAGAAAGGAGGGGGGGGGGGGGCCTTAGTTTGTGTGTAGGTGGATTGGGAGGGGTGGAGGGGTGAAGGAGGGGAAGGGAGGAAAGGAGGAGGAAGGGAGGGAAGGAGGAGAAAGGAGGGAGGGAAGGAGGAGAAAGGAGGGAGGGAGGGGAAGGGAGCGAGAGAGGGGGAGGGAGGGAGGGAGGGGAAGGGAGCGAGAGAGGGGGAGGGAGGGAGGGAGGGAGGGGAAGGGAGGGAGGATGGGAGGGGAAGGCTAAGACAGGCACGCAGGATAGGGCGCTGGCAGGGGAAGGTGAAGGGTAGGGTGACTTGGCTATAGTGATTTTCCAGAATAAAGCCCGGACATTTGCTTATTCCAGGCACGTCCACGGAAAGGGAGGGAAGGAGGGAGGGGGGGATTGAAGGTAGGGGTAACGGGTGTAGGAGAGGGAGAAGGGGAGGAGAGGGAGTCCTAACCCCCCCCCTTAACCCCTAATCCTGACTCCTCCCCTCCCCCTAACCCCTGTCTCCCTTTGGATATAGGCGAGAAGTGAAGGTTTCCAAATGGCCTCCCTTTCAACGTATTGTTACTACTTCGAGCTCTGAAGATACTGATAATTACAAGCTACAAATCACAAATTTAATGTCAAAACCGGGGAATCTGACACGAGGCTATACCCTTTCAGCGAAGGGAGATCAAACTAAAGAAAAAAGAAAAGAAAAAAAAAAGACAATTAATATTAGTTTAAAAAAAAGGATTTAAGAGAAGAAATTGTAAATAAAATTATAGAAAATTATGTATTACCAAGTTTCTCTTTCTTTCATTCCTTCATTTCCGTCAATTCCTCCTTATTTCTATTTCTCCTCCTTCCTATTTCCCATATTTTCCTCTTCCTCTCCCTTTCCCCTTGTACTTTCTTTCTCCTCGTTCCTCCTTTTCCCATTTTTCACTCTTCCTCTTTCCTCTCTCTTTCCACTCCCACCCTTCTTCTCTTCCTCTCTCCTTCTCCCTCTTTTCCTTCATCTTTCTTTTCCTTCCCTCTCTTCCCCCCATTTTATATTCCTCGTTTTTCCATTCACCTCTTTCTTATCCTTCTTGGCGTCCTCTTTCCTCCGCCTTCCCACTCTTCTTCGTCTTCTCTTTCTCATCTCCATCATACTCTCCCTCTTTTTCTCTCTCCCTTCCTATTCATCATTCCTTCTATCTATCATCTCTTCTCCTACCTACTTTTTTTTTCTCGGCCTCCTCCATCTTCCCACATTTCTTCTCTCCCTTCTCCCTCTGTCACGCACCCCCCCTCTCCGACCTCCCCCCCATTTTGCCTGCATTCCCCCCCCCCCCCATCACGCCCCTTTCTCCCCTCCCCCACACTGCTTTCCCAACGCCCTCTACATCCCCCTCCTACCTCCCTACAACGCTCCCTTCCCCACCCCCATCTACACCCCCTACCTCCTTTCCCCCCATCCCCTCATCCCTACAACCCTCCCTTCCCCATCTCCTCCCCAACCCCCTTCCCCTCACCTCCCTTTACCCCCACCTCCCTACAACCCTTCCTTCTTCCCCATCTCCTCCCCAACCCCCTTCCCCTTATCCCCCTTCACCCCGACCTCCCTACAACCCTTCCTCCTTCCCCCCTCCTTCCCCAACTCCCCTCACTCTCCTCCCTCCCTCCCTCCCTTCCCCCCCCTCACCCCCCCCCCCCCATCCAATCTACGTCTCCAGGTGCCACTCCTCGTCGCGTCCGGATGAGTGAACGAGCTTAAATACGAGTGGACAGAGAGGGGAAAAAGGGAAGAAATTTCCCTATCGATTTTTCTGTCCACCTCCCCTCATTTGCGTTACGTTGAAGCGGCATCCATTTGAAGAAAAAAGTAAGATTAATAAAAAAAAGGTAGGAATAGGGGGGGGGGGGAGGGAGGAATATGAAAAAAATAATGTCTTCTAACAAGTCCCCCCCTTTATTCGCTTTTCTCTTACTCTCTCCCTCTCTCTGTCTTTCTTTCGCTCTCTCTCTCTGTTTGGGTTTCTTTCTCTCTCTCTGTATTTCTTTCTCTGTCTGTCTGTCTGTCTGCCTTTCTCTTTCTCTCCCTCCTTCCATCCCCCCCCCCTCTCTCTCTCTCTCTCTCTCTCTCTCTCTCTCTCTCTCTCTTAACCCCTCTCTCATCACTTCCTCCTCCACTTCTCCATCTTACCCCCTCTTCTCTCCCTCTCCTCCCTCGTCTCCCTCCCTCCTTCCCCTTCCCCCTTTACTCTCTCCCACCACCTCCCTTCCCCTCGCTCTCCCCTCCCCCCCTCCCCCTCCTACTCCCTTGCGGTTATCCAATCAGCGAGCGAGTTTTTGGCGGGGGATTTTAATTGTAATCTTTTGTCTCCCAATTCCTAAATAACTCGGGTCCACCATTCAAAATCCTTCTCCTTTTCCCCCCTCTTCCGATACGGCGATATACAAAGCGTAAATTCTAATAACAACGTTGAAATGCGAGCGAGGAGGGGAAATATGAGCGGGTGTTTGTGAGTGAGTGAGTGAGGGGAGAGGGAAAGAGAGAGAGAGAGGAAGAGAGTGAGAGAGAGAGAGAGAGAGAGAAAGGGGAGAGAGGAGTGGATAGTAGAGGAGAGAGAAAGGAGGGGAAAGAGAGAGAGAGAGAGAGGAGAGGGGAAAAAAGAAGGAGAGAGAGGAGAGAAAGGATGAGAGGAGAAATGGGAAAGGAAGGGGGGGGAGGAAAAAGAGAAAGGAAAAAAGAAAGAGAAGAGGAAAAGAAAGAGAGAGAGGGAAAAAGAGAGAGAAAGAGGGGGAGAGGGGAGAAAGGGGGAGAGGAGAGAAGGAGGAGAGAGAGAGAGAGAGAGAGGAGAGAGATTTGAGAGAGAGAGAGAGAAAGAGAGAGAAAGAGATGAGAGAAAAGGGGTGAGATGGGGAGAGGAAGAGTGGAGAGGAGAGAGAGAAAAGGGGAGAGAGGGGAGAGAGAGAGAGAGAAAGGAAAGAGAGGGGAGGAGGAGAGAGAGAGAGAGAGGGGAGAGAAAGAGGGAGAGAGAGAGGAGTAGAGAAGAGAGAAAGGAGAGAGAGAGAGAAAAGAAAGGGGAAAGAGAGAGAGAGAGGAGAGAGAGAGAGGGAGAGAGAGAGGAAAAAGAGTGAGAGAGAGGGAGATAGAGGGGAGAGAGAGAAAGAGAGGAGAAAGAGAGGGAAAAGAAGGAAGAGAGAGAGAGAGAGAAAGAGAAAGAGAGAGAAGAGAGATTGGGGAGAGAGAGAGAAAGAGAGAGAATGAGAGAGAGAGAGAGAGAGGAGAGAGAGAGGAGAGAGAGGAAAGAAGAGAGAGAGAGAAGAGAGGAGAGGGGAAAAGAGAGGAGAGAGAGAGAAAATAGAGAGGATAGAGAGAAGAGAGAAAAGAGGAGAGAAAGAGAGAGAGAGAGGAGTAGAGAGAGAGAGAAGAGGAAGAGAGAGAGAGATGGGGAGAATGAGAGAGAGGAAAAAGGGGAGAGAGAGTGAGAGAGTGAGAGTGGAAGAGGAGAGAGAGGAAAAAGGGAGAGAGAGATCGAGAGAGAGGAGGGAGAGAGAAAGTGAGAGAGAAGGAGAGAGAGGATTTGAGAAAGAGAGAAAGAGAGAGAAGGAGAGAGAAAGAAAAAAGAGAAAGAGAGAGGAGAGAGTGAGAGAGAGAGGAGAGAGGAGAGAGGGGGAGAGAGAGGAGAGAGATAGAGATAGAAGATTAGATAGAGAGAAGGGAGGAGAGAGGTGGGGGAGAGGAGAGAGGAGAGAGAGTGGGGGGGAGAGAGAGAGAGAAAATAAACGAAAGAAGAGAGAGAAGGAGAGAGAGAGAGAAAAGAGAGAGGAGAGAGGAGAAAAGAAAAAAGAGAGGAAGGGGAGAGAGAGAGAGAGAGGAGAAAAAGAAAGAAAGAAGAGAGAGAAAAGAGAAGAGAGAGAGAGAGAGAGAGAGAGAGAGAGAGAGAGAGAGGGAAAAAAGAGAGAGAGAAAGAGAGAGAGAGAGAGGGAGAGAGAGAGAGGAGAGAGAGGGAAAAAGAGAAAGAAGGGGAGGAAGAAAGAGAGAGAAAGAAAGAGAAAGGGAGAGAAAGAAGAAAGGAGAGAGAGAGAGAGGGAAAGGAGAAGAGAGAGGAGAGAGAGAGAGGAGAGAGAGAGAAAGAGAGAGAGAGGAGAGAGAAAGAAAGAGGAGAGAAAGAGAGAGAGAGAGAGGAG
>NC_061823.1:32573269-32580769 GCF_019202785.1 Penaeus chinensis
GGGGGGGGGGGGGGGGGGGGGGGGGGGGGGGGGGGGGGGGGGGGGGGGGGGGGGGGGGGGGGGGGGGGGGGGGGGGGGGGGGGGGGGGGGGGGGGGGGGGGGGGGGGGGGGGGGGGGGGGGGGGGGGAAAAAAAAAAAAAAAAAAAAAAAAAAAAAAAAAAAAAAAAAAAAAAAAAAAAAAAAAAAAAAAAAAAAAATAAAATATAAAAAAAAAACAAAAAGAAAAAAAAAAAAAAAAAAAAAAAAAAAAATTTTCCCCTTTTCTCCCTCCTTCCCCCCCCCCCCACACCCCCCCCCTCATTGCCTGGGCTCCACCCTCCGAGATTTTTAAAACCATTCCTTCTCCTTTTTTAATTCTTTTTTAACCCCCCCTTTAAAAAAACTGGGTTTACCTTTCCCCCTCTTTCTCTCTCTTCTCTCTTCTAAATTTTTCCTTTCCCCTCTTTTTCCCTTTTCTGTCTGTGTGTTTGTTTTTTTCCGTCTCCCTTTTCCTACCTTTTTCTGCCCCTGTCTGTCTGTCTTCTCTTCCTCCCCCTCTAAAACTTTTTTTCTCTTCTCTCTCCCTTCCCCTTTATCTCTCTCTTTTCCCTCTCTCATCTCTCCCCTTCTCTCTCTCTTTCAAATCTCTCTTCTTTTCTCTCTCCTTTTCCTCCCCCTCCCCTTCCCCCCTGCTTTCCCTCTCTCTCTCCCCTCTTCCCCCCCCCCCCCCCCCTCCCCCCCCCCCTTTTTCTCTCTCTCTCTCTAAATCTCCTCTCCTCCTCTTCCCCTCTTCCCCTCTCCCCCCTTTTCCTTTTTCTCTTCCCCTCTCCCTCCTCCTCTCTTCTTTCTCTTTCCTCCTCTTTCTTCTCTCCTCTCCCCCCCTCTCTCCCTCCCCTCTCTCTCTCTTTTCCTCCCCTTTTTTTTCCCCTCCCCCCTTCCTCTTTCCCTCCTCTCTCTCTCTCTTCCCTCCCTCCCCCCCCCCCCTCTCTCCTCTCTCTCTCCTCATCTCTCCCCTCCCCCTCTCTCTCACCGCTCTCTTCTCCTTCCTCTCTCCTCCTCCCTCTCCCCCTCTCTCCCTCCCTCTCTCCCTTCCTCCCCTTCTCTCTCCTCCCCTCTCTCGCTTCCCCCAATCTCTTCTCTTTTCTCCCCCTTTTCCTAAACTATCTCCCCCCTCTCTCTCAAAATCACCAAAGCGCGGGAGGGGGGTTTTCATAAAAAATAAATTTTTATTTAAAATTTTTTTCAAAATTTCAAAAAATTTTCCCCCTTTTTTGACTGTCATTCCCCTCTTGGGAACAAAGGGGGACAAGAGAACGTGAAGAAAGTTTGGGAGATAAGACGGAAGAGAGAGAGAGAAAAAGAGGGGAGAGAGAGAGAGAGAAAAGAGAGGAGAGAAAAGAGAGAGGGGGAAGAAAAAGAGAAAAGGGTAGGGGAAAGGAAAGTAAAGGGAGGGCGAAAGAGAGACGCTGATGGCCCAACGTACGGGAGGAAAAAAAAAGGGGTGCGAAAAAAGGGGCAAAGAAAAACTTTTGTATTTTAAATAAAAACGCTTGGTTTTCCCCTCATCTCACTCCCCTCTTCTTTTTCTTTTTTATATATATTATATAAAAATAAAATTTTTATTTTTTAATTTTTATAAAATAAAATATAAAAATTTTTAAAAAATTCATTTTCAAGTCAAAGAATAAACTTAATACGGGGGGGGAACTTAAAAATTCATAAATAAAAACCCCCAAAGAAAATTTTTCCAACCCCAAAGGGGTAAGCAAAGAGCCAAAAGCTTTTTTGTTTCCCAATTTTCCCCAAAGGGGACTTTTTTCATTCTTAGGGGCCTAGAGGGGGAGCCATGATTCCATTTGGGAAATTTCCCTTTTTGTTTTCCCAACTAAGTTTTGGGGGAAAATTTAAACCCATGTTTTTCCTTACTTTCAACTTAAAATTTTTGGTTTGGGTCTAAAATTACCTAATCCTTTAAGATTGGTGAATCATACAATCTAAATTTAAAAAAAAAGATTTTAAACCTCTATGGAAGACATTTTTTTTCTTTCTTTATTTATTTTTATCTCCAATTCACATATTTTAGTAACATCAAAAGAGTCTGCAAAAGAGCATTCAATCTGAAAGGCAAATTCCCCATGAATCTCAGATTGAGTGAGCTGGATCTACGCTGGATGGAGGAACCTACTGATATGGTAGTTTACCATTAGATCAATAATAGTTTACTAGGTTATGGAACTAATGGAAGCTATGGAGTCACCCTTCTGTACTTCAAGTTTATTTGTATTATTGTTTTGTAAGATTTTTTTTTTTCAAGAATGTGGTGAATTCTATCGTAGGAGAGGATGTACTTTAGAAAATCCTAATTGCTTTTCCTTCGTGATAATTACATCTCTGATTACTTTAAATGGTAGATATGGGACATGCTTACATAAGTTAGACCAAAACAGTCAGTTCCTAAAGAGTGACAAGTTTCTATTGTACATGAATTATAGAATATAATACTATAAATAATTATGCAGGGCTAGATTTAGGGTTTTCAAAACTGTCTACTCAGCATTTAATTTCTTTGGACTGAGTGCTGCAGAACACCTTTCGTACAATGTATCGTTTGTAATTCATTTTTTTCTTCCCCTTTTCACTCTCTTACTTTTATAATTGTAATTTTATGATTTAATTCGTTACTTTTAGATTTGCATATCAGTTTTGAGCCTACTGAACTACATGAAAAAACACATATAACTGTTTGTCATTGCATCTACTTCGTTAAATTTTCAGGCATCGAGAATTGGAAATGTGTCTCCAGCAATGTCATGCAGAGTTTCCTTGGTTGAATGATATATTGTGAGATACCATCAAGAAACATTTTCATAAGTGTTATAGGCCAAAGTGAATGTGAACACGCTTAAGGATATTTTAAGCGGGTGAGGATCCACACCAACTCTCTCTCTCTCCCTCTCTCTCTCTCTCTCTCTCTCTCTCTCTCTCTCTCTCTCTCTCTCTCTCTCTCTCTCTCTCTCTCTCTCTCTCTCTCTATTTTGTCCATATTTTGTAACACAACAGATATCCAACTGTGTAATATACACATAATGAACACCTCCTAAAAGAATTCAGGACTTGAAAATAAAATATCTGTGGGTCATAGCCCATCACTTGAACCTATACCCAAGAACATGCATACACATTCACATATACTACATCCTTTTCAACTTGTTATTAAACATACATCAAATAGTGTTCATATTTTAATCTAAGGCCCTGAAATGTTTATAGTAACTGTAGAAACACCGTATTGTTTTGAATACCCCAAGAGGAACAGTAGTTAGGGGAGGGTCTGTAAGTTTAGTTTAGTCCTTTATTTACCACCCTGGCTAACTGCACAGGCGTGGGCAAGCTGTGGTACTTTAAATGCATGGTCATAACATTACATAGTGGTATTACATTTGAATTTTAGCCTATAACATTGTTATGAGTACTTTATCAGTTTAAGGAAAGGAACAATTGCACTGTCCTTTATCTAGCTTGCGCGTGGAAAAGCATTAATACATTTGATATGCGGTTATGTGATACTACATTCCAAATTCAGGATACAACATAAGTATATCTTCTAAGACATCAGATGATATGAAGTAGTTACATAGTTCCCGGTACCTCATGCTAGATGGTTTGGAAGGCTGTAACACATGGCACTCTGAGATATAATGTACAAGTGTTCGTTTATATTCTTTATTATACAGTTTACACTTAGTTTCTTCGACATTACAAACTGTACTGACCTGTCAATACAATCTATATCCAAGCCTGATTCTTGCAGTCAGAACATAACACTGTCTTGTTCTTGTTTTATGTAAATCATAGGTGAATGAATCTTGCCTAAACCGGTCATAATGCTTTATGCTACAGCTTTCAGGGCGTTGAGAATTAATCAACTCAGCCAAGCCCTCTCTGAAGGAAGCTTTAATGATGTATAAAATCCTAGAAAGAGGTATCTCAAGATCTATATCCACACTCTGTTTGTCACATGCTGACTTTGCTAGGCGGTCAGCATGATCATGTCTAGGGATTCCAACATGCGATGGAATCCACACAAAACGTATATTATGGCCTCGTTCTTTTGCACGATACACGTTTATCCTGATGTTATTTGCAATATTTCCCGCACCTTTGTCTAGAGTGTTCAGAGCCTGGAGAGCACTCTGTGAATCGCAGAAAATGACCCCTGAGCCTTGATTCAATAGAAATTCGGTGGCCATGAGTATTCCTGCCCACTCAGTTTGCGTAGTGCTAGCCTAGTCATGAATCCTCCTACAATCCTGGTGCTGCAAAATATTGTTTTTATATACAACAAAAGCGCAACCTGCTCTGCTCCCAGACTGCAAGGATCCGTCAGTGTAGCATTCATATGCATTGGACAGAGTTTCTAGATGCTTATTTATAATTGCAAGTGCATACTGCATAAGTATAGCAGGGGATACACTGTCTTTTTTGGGGGCAGTCGTATAATATACACTCAGGTCCGACATTTTCCACGGTGGTACAGAGCGTCCACGTAGGGTCTTAGTTATGGGTATGTTCAGCTGAGCTAAGTGCTTACAGGTTACTTGTACCCATGGATTTGAGTATAAATCGGTGTTGTCATTTGAAGTTAGCTCTTCTATTCTGTGTTTTAGTTGTCTTTGGAACTCTGCACAGTACGTCGAAAGTCTCAGTTGGAATCCCGTCGAGTTTTTCCCCAATAGTGATGGAAGGCCTTCAATGCAGATTTGACAGTCGCGTTAGACTTCGTTAACAAACTTGATTTTAGTTGATATTTATGTGGTCTAGGTGTGGTGTCTGCTTTCTTCTCTCTCTTTTTTCTTAGTTCTTTCTCTTTCCCTCTATTTATCTCTTACTTTTTTTTCTCCCTTATATTCTTTTCATATGTCTTCCACTGTGTTTTGTTTTCCCATTTCTCTCTCTCTCTCTCTCTCTCTCTCTCTCTCTCTCTCTCTCTCTCTCTCTCTCTCTCTCTCTCATTCTCTCTCTCTCTCTCTCTCTCTCTCTCTCTCTCTCCCTCCCTCCGTCCCTCCCTCCCTCCCTCCCTCCCTCTCTCTCTCTCTCTCTCTCTCTCTCTCTCTCTCTCTCTCTCTCTCTCTCTCTCTCTCTCTCTCTCTCTCTCTCTCTCTCTCCCTCCCTCCCTCCCTCCCTCCCTCCCTCCCTCCCTCTCTCTCTCTCTCTCTCTCTCTCTCTCTCTCTCTCTCTCTCTCTCATTTTCTCTCTTCATTTCCCACACTCTCTTTCTCTTACCACACACTCCGTTGTTATCCTCTCGACGTTCGCGCGGATGTGAGCGGGTTTGCGAGAAGCGGCGAAATCAAATTACGAATCAGATTCCTTGGCCTATACGAGCGTCGCCCCCCCCCCCCCTCTTCCTCCTCCGCCCTTCCCCCCCATTCTCCTACTCCTCCTCCCCTTTTCCCCCATTCCCCTCCCCCTCCTCTTCCCTTCTCCCCCATTCCCCTCCCCTTCCTCCTCCCTTCTCCCCCCCATTCTCCTCTTCCTCCTCCTCCCTTCCCCCCGTTCTCCTCTCCCTCCTCCTCCCTTCTCCCCCCATTCCCTTACCCCCTTCTCCTCCCTTCCCCCCGTTCTCCTTCCCCTTCTCCTCCTTCTCCCCCATTCTCCTCCCCCTCCTCCTCTCTCCCCCCCATTCCCCTCCCCCTCCTCCTCCCTTCTCCCCCCATTCCCTTACCCCTCCTCCTCCCTTCTCCCCCCATTCCCTTACCCCTTTAACCCCCTTCTCCCCCATTCTCCTCTCCCTCCTACCCCCCCCCCCCCCCCCCACGCACACTACATGGGGTTTGGGGGCCTTGTTGCTAATCCAATTGTCACGTGTTGCCCCGACGCCTTCTTCCTTTTCCCTTCACCCTTCCTCTCTCTTTCTCTTTCTCTCTCTCTCTCTGTCTCTGTCTCTGTCTCTTTCTCTTTCTCTCTCTTTCTCTTTCTCTCTCTTTCTCTGTCTCTCTCTTTCTCTTTCTCTCTCTTTCTCTTTATCTCTCTTTCTCTTTCTCTCTCTTTCTCTTTCTCTCTCTTTCTCTTTCAATCTCTTTCTCTTTCTCTCTCTTTCTCTTTCTCTATCTCTCTCTTTCTCTATCTCTCTCTTTCTCTTTCTCTCTCTTTCTCTTTCTCTCACTTTCTCTTTCTCTCTCTTTCTCTGTCTCTCACTTTCTCTTTCTCTCTCTTTCTCTTTCTCTCTCTTTCTCTTTCTCTCTCTTTCTTTGTCTCTCTCTTTCTCTTTCTCTCTCTTTCTCTTTCTCTTTCTCTCTCTTTCTCTTTCTCTCTCTTTCTCTTTCTCTCTCTTTCTCTTTCTCTCTCTTTCTCTTTTTCTCTCTTTCTCTTTCTCTCTCTTTCTCTTTCTCTCTTTCTCTTTCTCTCTCTTTATCTTTCTCTCTCTTTCTCTTTCTCTCTCTTTCTCTTTCTCTCTCTTTCTCTTTCTCTCTCTTTCTCTTTCTCTCTCTTTCTCTTTCTCTCTCTTTCTCTTTCTCTCTCTTTCTCTTTCTCTCTCTTTCTTTGTCTCTCTCTCTCTTTCTCTCTCTTTATTTGTCTCTCTCTTTCTCTTTCTCTCTCTTTCTTTTTCTCTCTTTCTCTTTATCTCTCTTTCTCTTTCTCTCTCTTTCTCTTTCTCTCTCTTTCTCTTTCTCTCTCTTTCTCTTTCTCTCTCTTTCTCTTTCTCTCTCTTTCTCTTTCTCTCTCTTTTTCTCTTTCTCTCTCTTTCTCTTTCTCTCTCTTTCTCTTTCTCTCTCTTTCTCTTTCTCTCTCTTTCTTTGTCTCTCTCTCTCTTTCTCTCTCTCTTTCTCTTTCTCTCTCTTTATTTGTCTCTCTCTTTCTCTTTCTCTCTCTTTCTCTTTCTCTCTCTTTCTCTTTCTCTCTCTTTCTCTTTCTCTCTCTTTCTCTTTCTCTCTCTTTCTCTTTCTCTCTCTTTCTCTTTCTCTCTCTTTCTCTTTCTCTCTCTTTCTCTTTCTCTCTCTTTCTCTTTCTCTCTCTTTCTCTTTCTCTCTCTCTCTCTTTCTCTCTCTTTCTCTTTCTCTCTCTTTCTCTTTCTCTCTCTTTCTCTTTCTCTCTCTTCTCGTTCTCTCTCTTTCTCTTTCTCTCTCTTCTCTTTCTCTCTTTCTCTTTCTCTCTCTTTCTCTTTCTCTCTCTTTCTCTTTCTCTCTCTTTCTCTTTCTCTCTCTTTCTCTTTCTCTCTCTTTCTCTTTCTCTCTCTTTCTCTTTCTCTCTCTTTCTCTTTCTCTCTCTTTCTCTTTCTCTCTCTTTCTCTTTCTCTCTCTTTCTCTTTCTCTCTCTTTCTCTTTCTCTCTCTTTCTTTGTCTCTCTCTCTCTTTCTCTCTCTCTTTCTCTTTCTCTCTCTTTATTTGTCTCTCTCTTTCTCTTTCTCTCTCCTTTCTCTTTCTCTCTTTCTCTTTATCTCTCTTTCTCTTTCTCTCTCTTTCTCTTTCTCTCTCTTTCTCTTTCTCTCTCTTTCTCTTTCTCTCTCTTTCTCTGTCTCTC
>NC_061823.1:32588269-32603680 GCF_019202785.1 Penaeus chinensis
GAAACATTTTGTATCGGCAGCACGCTTGACTCAGCAAATACCCTGTCGCTTAAACCTTTCTGGTCAACTGGCTTCGTTCGGATTCACGATTTTGCTTACAAGAACGCCGTCACTCACAACAACGCATGCAAGAACGCCGTCGCTTGCACGCACTGGCGCCGGGAGATAGTTTATTATAGGAGAATGGGGAAATTTTCTCTCCTTTTTTCCTCTTTCTCTCTTTCCGCTTTTCCTGCCGCACAAATAGTGATGATTGATGATGAAGGTGATAGATTTGAATATTGGTGAGGTTATTGAACAATAGCTTTGACATACATCTTGGTCTTACGTATGTGATTTTTTCATCTTATTTTGATTTTTCAGAAAATAAAATCGCATGATGACTAATGTCTCTCATTTCACAATTTTCTCCTTTTAATACAACATAACAGAAAGAAAACCTCGATGTGGGATCTATTTTCCTTCACATATTAGACCAAATTTTCTTTTTCTGTTTCTTTCTCTCACTATTTCTCTTGTCTCTCTTTCACATCACTTCACATCAACATCAATATACACTTTTTCAAAAGGGGGGGGGGGGGTAGAGTTCTGGCCACTTCACATCACGTCCATAGATCAATGTAAACACAAATAGAACAAAAAAAAATAACACTTTAGAACACCTTAGAACAAAATAATACAATACTGAACGAAATGAAAACTGACGTTCTCCCTAAATCACTTGATATAACAATAATAATAAAAAAAATCATATTGTTATTTGGTGCAGAGATTCTTCATATTTTTTAAATTGTTTTTTTTTTCTCTCTTAATGTTCGTGATTGTACAAATTAGGGATTAAAGGTTCAATATCAGTTTATAATCTATCAGTACATATACAAATATAAACTATCTTATATACAATATTTACAGTGTTTCGAGAAACTCTTCCAAAATGCAACCCGCCTAATAGTATAAGTCAAAACGAAGAGAAAAAACAAAATTAAAATAAAAAGGTAGGAAACAAATACGAAAAATAAAAAAAAAGATGACGAAGATGAGAAAAAAAAATGTAAAAAAAAACGGGGAGAGGGGGGGGGGGACGAAATATACATATATATGTAACGGTGTTGCATCTTAGTCTAAAAATCTTTGGTTTATAAAAGTAGGCCTACTGCCTACATTTAATTAAATAATTGGTAATTAAAGCCCAGGACACTAATAATGCTTTGTAGTGAAGAAAATGTGGGGGTGATAGAAGCAATTATCATTATTATTATCGCTAATGAAGTTTGTAGTTATTTTATTATTACCATAATCATTAAAAAAGAAAAAATGTGAAATGGAAATAAGGCTAAATCTATTATCGACCGTATGGCACTTGCTATCTATTATTTTTATATGATTTTTAACTTTTATATGTTTTTAAATCACAGAATTCGTAAACGGATGAGAAAAGATTAACAAATGAACTGCAAATAACAAATTATATCTGATGCCACGGAACGCGAATGAACAATAATAACAAAACAAAGAAAGAAAGAAAGAAAGAAAAAAAAAGGAATGTAGCCACGAAAGATAAATAGAAAAAGAAAGAGCAAAACAAAAAAATTTACAAATGAGAATAACATGCTCGGTGCATCAACGTGACGTCACGGCTGAGGCGGTTATGACGTCACGGCTGAGGCAGCTGTGACGTCATCGCGGGTGGGATGAAAGTTGACTGAGAAAACGCGAACAAAAAACTAGAATGTAAACAGAACGAATACAGAGATAATACTGAAGTGACCAGCGTCGGTTTGTCGCGTACAGAGACTTCGTTTCTTGAATAGAACTTGAGATAGAAAGAGTAAATGAGAGAACAGAAGATCATCGCAAATTAAGATGCATTTCCCCATGCTTTTTTTGGAAAATCTTTTACAGGTACTAGACATAAATTGCTTTTTTTCTCTTCAAAATATTTTTTTTTTCTTCCTATCTCTCCTTTCCTTAAGTGCAATTTTCTATCGCTCGGTTAAAAAAAAACTAATTTTAAAAATATTTTCATTTTCTTCCCTTAAAAAAAAGAAAATCAGAGAACGATCAATTTAGCAAAATAATTAATTAAAGTCACAATTATCCATTTCCGTATATCAAGTTACGTAATCAACGATTTAAATGAAAAAAAAGCAAATCTAACTATTAATCAAATCAAGAAAAAAAAAAGGCAAATATTTTCAATAACATTTGAATACATTTCTAAATAAAAAATCCCCCGATAAAGAATAGAGAGAGAGAGAGAAAAAGAAAAATCGATAACAACATTTCCTTCTTGCTGTTTTTTTTTTTTTTGTTTTTCTCTCTCTTCTTCTTTATTCACTTCTTCCATTTCCTCTACGTCAGTGAGCGTCCCTGAGGTGGGTAATCGACATTTTTTTCAAATCCATCTCTGCACCAAATAACTAATCGTTTTGTTTTTTTGTTTTCTTGTAACTATCATTATTAATCATATATATATATTTTACAAAGTTTTTTTTTTAACCACCTTTCTTAACAAAAAAAAAAAAAAAAAAAAAAAAACACTCCTCTGACATAAACATTTACATATCAAGATAACAAATCTGATTATAAAAAATATAGAAGAAACGGAAGATAGATTTGATAACTTGTACCGAATGAAATAAGAAGGAAAAGAGGAGAGAACTTTTTTTTTCTTTTTTTTTTCTTCTTTTTTTAAAAAGTGGTGTGGAAAAAAAATCTAAATAAATCTATTCCCGAGGAGAAAGTCATGAATCATACTATAGAGATTGAGCTAAGAATAGATTAACAATGACAATGATAATAATAATAATAATAATAATAATAATAATAATAATAATAATAATAAATTAGCGAAGGGATAAAATAATGATCAAAGAGTCAAAAATAAGATTCGAAAAAGAACATTTGCATTCTGGATGGTCTTGAGGCGTGTCTCGGTGTCTGCGGCTTCCTTTCCTCTCCCTGTGTCCGGGAGATGCGGCCCGGCTGTGCGGCCCGGCTGTGCGGCCCTCTCGCGGCGAACTTGGCACCGTGGCACTCGGGCCGCGGCGCCGCCATGAACCGCCGTTGTGACCAGGTAAGTTAGGACAACATACAATACACAACACATAACATCAATAGGAACAATAGGCTGAGTGTCCGCGTGCTGCCCTCCTGGCTGCTGCTGCTGCTGCTGCTGTTACCGTTGCACAACACAGAGGACTAGCTTGTTGAGGCGCCCAAGTCCGCGTGGGCGGGAGGGGCGCCGCTCACTGGGAAGTCAGGTGACGCGAGGTGTGGGAATGTGCGGGCTACACCACCCGCCCTGCCGCCCCCCCCGGTGGTCACGTGGGCGGGGCAGGGGCTCGCGAGGGCGTCAGAGGGGCGCGTGCCACCACGGGCGAGGGCCAGGGCGGCGCCGTCGGGGCCAGAGGGCCAGACACTCCCCTAAGTAAGAGTGGCGGCGGTGGGCGGCCCGAAGTCACCCACGGGTGAGTAGCCGCTCTGGAGAAGCCCAGAGTCGGGGGGGTGAGCCCCTGGGTCCCTGGCGGCGGCAAAGGGGGCGCTACCACGGGGGCCCAATCTCAAGACCCGGGGCCCGACAAGTTGGAGGAGTCGCCGGTGTCGTCGTTGGAGGTGTTGGCGGCGGCGGCGGCCGTGAAGTGCGGCGAGAAGAGGCCGCCCGACTTGGACGAGTCGTCGCTGATGACGGGCGTGAAGTGCAGGCCCTTGTACGAGTCGAGGCCGTCGTGCGAGCCGGACAGCGGCGGGAACAGCCCCTTCTTGTTCTGGTTGACGACGCACTTGCGCATGTGCTTCTCCAGCGTGGAGGCCACGCTGAAGGGCATGTCGCAGAAGCGGCAGCGGTAGACGTCCTTGCCGATGCGGCCGTGCGTCTTCATGTGCCGGGTCAGCTTGGAGCTCTGCGCGCAGGCGTAGCTGCACAGGTCGCACTTGTAGGGCTTCTCGCCGGTGTGGGACCGCCGGTGCACCGTCAGGTTGGAGCAGTTCTTGAATACCTTGCCGCAGAACTCGCACGTGTCGTTCCGCTTCTCCTTCTTCGACGGCGGCACCAGCGAGATGGGCGTATTGGGCGCCGAGCTCGTGCCCGGCTTCGCGAGGGACAGCTCGCCGCCCTTTACGCCGCCGTCGAGGATCTTCCGCTGCAAGAAGTTCCCCTCTGAGGGCGGGAGCCCCGGGAACAGGTCCCTGTGGGTGGTGCCGGTGCCAGCCAGGTTGGGGAGCCACAGGCCTGCGTACAGGCTGCTGTCCCTCTGCGCGGCTGCCAGCCGCTTCTGGGCCTCGTACGGGTTGTCGAAGGCGCCCAGCAGCGTCTGGTGGGCGAGGTCGAGCGAGGGCTGCGTGCCCATCAGGCCCTTGGTCAGGTCATCTCGTAGCTTGAGCTTCTCCATGCCGTTGGTGTGGATCTTCTCGCCGTCCTTGCCGATGTGCGGCGGCGGGAGGCGGCCCGACTCCTTCAGGGCCTGATGGTAGGCCTCGCTGTACGCCGAGATGTTGGCCAGCCCGAACTTGTCCATGAGCTCCCCGACCACGGACTTCTGCTGGTCGGCTCTGGACTTGTGGTTGCTGTCTGTGGTGCTGGAGGAGACGCTCTGCGGGGCGGGCGCCGAGCCCGTGGATTTGGACGTGGTCGACAGGTCCTCCGGCTCGTCGTCCTCGGCCTCCTCCTCCACAATGTCGTCGTCCTCGTCATTGCTGTCGCACACGGAGGGGTTGTCCTCCTCATCGTCCAACTCCTCGTCCTCCTCCTCCTCTTCCTCCTCTTCCTCCTCCTCGTCGTCGACGTCGTCTTCGGTTTGAGGGCGCGAGGAGTCGGGCGATGTGCTCTCGGTGTTGCAGTTCTTCCTGTGGGCCTTCATGTGCATGCGGAGCTTCTGCGGTGTCGGCAGCGCCTCCGGGCATCTCGGGCAGCGGATGTCCTTCTCGCCCGTGTGCAAGCGCTGGTGGATGGCTAGGTTGCTCTCCCACCGGAAGCACTTGCAGCACGTGGAGCACTTGAAGCGCCTCTCGTGCTGCTGCGCGAGGGCCTCGCATCGGGTGGAGGTGGGCGTCTGTGAGGGCGCCAGGCTGGAGGGAGTGGGGGCGTTGGGGGAGGAGAAGGGCGGGGGAGGAGGCGTTGGCAAGGGCTTCCGCGGTGAGGTGGAGCTGGTGGGGCTGGTCGTGCCCGCCAGCTGCCGTAGTCGCTGTGAGTAGAAATCAAGGTTGGGGTCTCCGCCAGCAGTTAGGGGCGTGGGCGCCGTATGGCGGGGTGCACCCAGCCCGGGGTCAAGAAAGGGCGGCCGTTCGAAGTGCGGCGGCAACAGACCGGGATTGAGACGGAGACCTTCCTGCAGGAGCTGGTCCATGCGGAAGTCGTGGCCCGGCCGCACGAAGGGCGGAGCGAGTCCGGGGGGGAAGGGCGCGCGGGCGTCTCCGAGAGGCATCCGCAGCAGGTTGAACGGATGTGTCGGGTCGAGGAGGGGCGCCGTCACGGGCGGGTGAGGCGGCAGAGGCGTGGCGCCCGAAGTGACGGGCGGGACGATCTTGCTGAGGTCGACCTTGGACAGGTCCACCTTGGTGATGTCCACCTTGGTCAGGTCCACCTTGGCGGGGTCCAGCAGCTGCAGGGGCGGCGGGTGGGGCGCGGACGCCGTGGGGGCGGTGGACGACACGGACGCCAGCGGGGACGAGTGCGACGGGCGCGGAAGGCCCGGGGGC
Organism: Penaeus chinensis; assembly: GCF_019202785.1. Classification (NCBI taxonomy): domain Eukaryota; kingdom Metazoa; phylum Arthropoda; class Malacostraca; order Decapoda; family Penaeidae; genus Penaeus; species Penaeus chinensis. The sequence continues at coordinate 32,593,967 of NC_061823.1, forward strand.
GTCGAGGGCGTGGACAGGGGGGTGGCCCCGGGCGCCTCCTGGTAGATGATGATGCCGTGCGAGGACTGCACGTGCTGCACGAGCGACCACGCGGAGCCTAGCACGGCGCCGCACGTCCCGCACACGTATCGCGCAGGTTCTGCAAGAGAAGACGGACGTTAGTCAAATACAACCGCAAACCAACAATAACATCAACACAAAACAGTCACAACAACCCCCCCCCCCCTCGTAAATCCCCGAAGCCGTTAGAATCCGAAACCGACCTCGTTTTTCACGCAGCAACCCAGCCATCACAACATACGCCTGTCCCAAGTACCCGACCAACCAGACCCGACCCGACGCAACAATATCCCGGAAGACAAAGCCGAGAGACAGGCTGAAAGCAGGACGGCAGGACGAGACAGGACACGTCCCAGCCAATCTACCTGCCGTCCCGTGGGATGCCACTGGCCTGTCGATACAATTCTACCATGAAAGGACAATGCAATTTCCACTCGCCTCCGCTGCCTACTTATACAACTGACCAAAGATAATGCATCAGACTTGGGCCTCGCCGAGTCCCGATGCGTCGGCGCCTTTGTCGATCTCCATTTCCTTTCCTCTTTTTTTGGTCGGAAGGGATTCATAACCTATTCCTAAAATTCATTAACACATTAAACTATAAACTAACACAATTAATAAAATAAATAATTCACAACTTTCCTACCTTATTATCAAACTATCGAGATGAAGGTTAATCAAAATCAAAGATACGGCGGAAGGATCGGGACAAGGTGTTCGGTGCCGCGAGTCTCGTGGGGCCACCCCCTCCCCCTCCCCCCCACCCCCCAACAGGAAAGTTTCCCACCAACTCCCAAAAAATACATATTGAAGTGCCTTACCCCCCCTTTCCTTCCTTGCCCCCCCCCCCTCCCTACCCCTTCTCATGAGGTGCCAACACGTAAACTTTCTTACGCAAATCTCAATCTTGGGTAATAATGTTAGCAATCGTGATAAAGTTAATGATAATGATATTGGTAATGATGGTACAGATAACGATAAAAAATATAAATCACTCAATACCGTTTTTTCTTTTTCACCTTTCCTTGTATATCTATGTTTGTTTGTGTGTGTGTGTGTGTGTGTGTGTGTGTGTGTGTGTGTGTGTGTGTGTGTGTGTGTGTGTGTGTGTGTGTGTGTGTGTGAGTGCATGTGTATGGGTAGGTGCATGTATAAGTGTATGTGCGTGTATGTTTGTGTAAGTGCGCGTGCGTGTGCGTGCACGTATAACGCCAGCAAGCCACACTCGCTGCGGTTCCCGAAGAGTTTGGTAAACAAATAAACTTCGTTTGTAATATCTTTTTTTCCCTTTTACTTGCTGTTTTTCTGTTTTTGTTCTTGTATTTGGTTGATCTTATCTTACGATTGATAAATATCGAGAGAGAGAGAGAGAGAGAGAGAGAGAGAGAGAGAGAGAGAGAGAGAGAGAGAGAGAGAGAGAGAGAGAGAGAGAGAGAGAGAGAGAGAGATAAAGAAACCGGAACAAAGAAACAAATACACAAAAAATAGACAAACCAAATAATAAACATCCACAACAAACAAACAAACAAACACACACACAGAAAAGAAGGCGACGCAAAAATCATAATAATAACGTTTATGCAAATCGTCATGTGTCCGTATGCGTGGTCGCGGGGGCTCTTGTGTGCATCTTCAGCCAGCGTGGACACCATTGTTTGTGTTCACTGTTGCCAAGCCAGGCGGGGCGGAGAGGCGAGCCACGGAGATAGATTCCCCCCCCACCCATCCCCTTGGTTTTTTTTTCTCACTTGTGCTTCTATGAGTCGTGGTGTTTTTTTTTTTTTTTCTGTAGATTTGTTTGTTAAATAGAGGGATATGGAAATGTCTAGGAATAAGTAAACGACGGCGGTTCGGGAAAAGAGAAATTATAACACAGCGCGCGCAAGAAGAGAAGGAAGGTCGACGGACAACATTGGCAACACTGCCCTCCCTCCACGCGACACAGCCTCCGACTGGAGCTGATCCGTATCGCCGCAAAGTGACTTCGGCTTCGTGTTACTGGTTCCCGTTTGCGGCTAATACTGTACAAACATGCATTTTTTTCCCTCCACCGCATGTAAAGTATATGTTTTTTTGTTTTTTTTTCGTTTTTTTTAGGGGGTTAGGGTGGGGAGAGAGGGAGGTTTCCTTTCACAAAGTTGCACTGCATTTGCATCTATCTGACGGACGGGAACGTATAAAAGAGGGGAGAAGAAAAATAAATAATACAGTAATTAAGGGTTTCGTAAAATGGAGGACAGTGACACACTCTTCTGGCATATGTAGAAGAAAAAAATACATGAAAATAAAGAAGAAGAAGAAGAAGAAGAAGAAGAAGAAGAAGAAGAAGAAGAAGAAGAAGAAGAAGAAGAAGAAGAAGAAGAAGAAGAAGAAGAAGAAGAAGAAGAAGAAGAAGAAGAAGAAGAAGAAGAAGAAGAAGAAGAAGAAGAAGAAGAAGAAGAAGAAGAAGAAGAAGAAGAAGAAGAAGAAGAAGAAGAAGAAGAAGAAGAAGAAGAAGAAGAAGAAGAAGAAGAAGAAGAAGAAGAAGAAGAAGAAGAAGAAGAAGAAGAAGAAGAAGAAGAAGAAGAAGAAGAAGAAGAAGAAGAAGAAGAAGAAGAAGAAGAAGAAGAAGAAGAAGAAGAAGAAGAAGAAGAAGAAGAAGAAGAAGAAGAAGAAGAAGAAGAAGAAGAAGAAGAAGAAGAAGAAGAAGAAGAAGAAGAAGAAGAAGAAGAAGAAGAAGAAGAAGAAGAAGAAGAAGAAGAAGAAGAAGAAGAAGAAGAAGAAGAAGAAGAAGAAGAAGAAGAAGAAGAAGAAGAAGAAGAAGAAGAAGAAGAAGAAGAAGAAGAAGAAGAAGAAGAAGAAGAAGAAGAAGAAGAAGAAGAAGAAGAAGAAGAAGAAGAAGAAGAAGAAGAAGAAGAAGAAGAAGAAGAAGAAGAAGAAGAAGAAGAAGAAGAAGAAGAAGAAGAAGAAGAAGAAGAAGAAGAAGAAGAAGAAGAAGAAGAAGAAGAAGAAGAAGAAGAAGAAGAAGAAGAAGAAGAAGAAGAAGAAGAAGAAGAAGAAGAAGAAGAAGAAGAAGAAGAAGAAGAAGAAGAAGAAGAAGAAGAAGAAGAAGAAGAAGAAGAAGAAGAAGAAGAAGAAGAAGAAGAAGAAGAAGAAGAAGAAGAAGAAGAAGAAGAAGAAGAAGAAGAAGAAGAAGAAGAAGAAGAAGAAGAAGAAGAAGAAGAAGAAGAAGAAGAAGAAGAAGAAGAAGAAGAAGAAGAAGAAGAAGAAGAAGAAGAAGAAGAAGAAGAAGAAGAAGAAGAAGAAGAAGAAGAAGAAGAAGAAGAAGAAGAAGAAGAAGAAGAAGAAGAAGAAGAAGAAGAAGAAGAAGAAGAAGAAGAAGAAGAAGAAGAAGAAGAAGAAGAAGAAGAAGAAGAAGAAGAAGAAGAAGAAGAAGAAGAAGAAGAAGAAGAAGAAGAAGAAGAAGAAGAAGAAGAAGAAGAAGAAGAAGAAGAAGAAGAAGAAGAAGAAGAAGAAGAAGAAGAAGAAGAAGAAGAAGAAGAAGAAGAAGAAGAAGAAGAAGAAGAAGAAGAAGAAGAAGAAGAAGAAGAAGAAGAAGAAGAAGAAGAAGAAGAAGAAGAAGAAGAAGAAGAAGAAGAAGAAGAAGAAGAAGAAGAAGAAGAAGAAGAAGAAGAAGAAGAAGAAGAAGAAGAAGAAGAAGAAGAAGAAGAAGAAGAAGAAGAAGAAGAAGAAGAAGAAGAAGAAGAAGAAGAAGAAGAAGAAGAAGAAGAAGAAGAAGAAGAAGAAGAAGAAGAAGAAGAAGAAGAAGAAGAAGAAGAAGAAGAAGAAGAAGAAGAAGAAGAAGAAGAAGAAGAAGAAGAAGAAGAAGAAGAAGAAGAAGAAGAAGAAGAAGAAGAAGAAGAAGAAGAAGAAGAAGAAGAAGAAGAAGAAGAAGAAGAAGAAGAAGAAGAAGAAGAAGAAGAAGAAGAAGAAGAAGAAGAAGAAGAAGAAGAAGAAGAAGAAGAAGAAGAAGAAGAAGAAGAAGAAGAAGAAGAAGAAGAAGAAGAAGAAGAAGAAGAAGAAGAAGAAGAAGAAGAAGAAGAAGAAGAAGAAGAAGAAGAAGAAGAAGAAGAAGAAGAAGAAGAAGAAGAAGAAGAAGAAGAAGAAGAAGAAGAAGAAGAAGAAGAAGAAGAAGAAGAAGAAGAAGAAGAAGAAGAAGAAGAAGAAGAAGAAGAAGAAGAAGAAGAAGAAGAAGAAGAAGAAGAAGAAGAAGAAGAAGAAGAAGAAGAAGAAGAAGAAGAAGAAGAAGAAGAAGAAGAAGAAGAAGAAGAAGAAGAAGAAGAAGAAGAAGAAGAAGAAGAAGAAGAAGAAGAAGAAGAAGAAGAAGAAGAAGAAGAAGAAGAAGAAGAAGAAGAGTATCCTCATCCCCTCTCTCAGCCCATTCCTTCACCCCCTCCCCCCCCCCCCGACCGCAATCATGATCATAAGGACATTCGAGTCTGTCTCAAGACTATTAATCAAAGGTGTGGATTACAGACATACAGACAGACAGACATGGGGCAAGGGAAGAGGGCGAGATGACGCCCACGCTCAGCATATGGGCGTGCATGTGTGTGTGTGTGTGTGTGTGTGTGTGTATGTGTGTGTGTGTGTGTGTGTGTTGTGTTGTTGTGTTGTGTGTGTATGTGTGTGTGTGTGTGTGTTTCCGTGCGTGCGCGTGTAAATTATATAAAATATCGACTTCATTCCAAATCTATACATATGATATACATTAATCAATTTTCCCGTTTTTTATTCATCATCGAATGCTCCCCCGCGCGTCCCTCTCGAGGAAATGATCCAGTCTGGTGACGTCATCAACGTACAGGCTAACATCTTTAAGAAGTGATGCTATCTTCGCCCATACTCTCCATTTCCCTCCTTGCGCCTTTGCATTTTCTCCGTTTGTTTTAGATAAAAATATGCACATTTATCTTGCAAAATGAGAACGATCTGTTCAGCACAGCCAGTGCGAGAATGAATAAATAAACGAACATGGGAATAACAAAGCAAAAAAAAAAAAAACTTTTAAAAAGTGACACACCTTTTTTCCCTTTCACATTTCACTCGAGAGCAATAACAAAAATTGGGACAAGGAAAGGGCAAGGAAAGAATCACAAGAAAAGAAGAGAGAAAGAGAAAGGAAAAATAAAAATGGAGAAAAGTCCTCCCTCTATAAAAAAAATGAAAAAAAAAAAATCTTAAAGAAGACACGTTTGAGCTTTCATCAAGAACGTTACTTTCGCTGCCTACATCTTCCGCTCAGTCTCTCTTCTTCTCTTTATCTCTCTCTTTCTCCCTCGTCAGAACACGAAAGAACGCGCAATTATGCACTCTGCCCGGGCGCGGAATACGGTCTTTTGCATGTGTTTTGCATATGAGGAGTTTTGCAAGCATGAGGCAGGCAGAAGTGTCCGTTTTCTTTTTTTATATTATCTCTTTCTTCTTTTCCTTCTTCTCTTTCCATCTCTTGGGATAATTTACCAGTGTTATATTTCTTGCGTTTCCTCATCCTTCTCTTCACTATTTCACCGATCGCTCCTAAAATAGGGAAAGGTTTCGAAATCTTTTTGAATTAGAGATGTTACTAATTCGTCACTCTGGTCTTCCGTCTCTAAGTCACGCTATGGGTGTAATTTTACGAGCCCATTGCATTTTCAACACCATGGTCTACATATAGCAATTACACCGTCCCTTTTTCTTCCCTTCCCCCTACCTCTCCCTTTCTCTCCTTGTATTCCCTATCTCCCTTTCATTTCCTTCCCCTCCCTCCTTCTCTCCTTCCAGCCCTTAATTCCCCATCCTCCTCCTTCCCCCTCTATCCCTTCTTCTTTCCCCCCTTCATCCCTCTTTCCATTTCCCCTTCCTCTCCTTCCCCCTCTTTCTTCCTTCTCTCTCCCGCTATTTCTTCCCTCCATCTCCCTCCCTCCCCCTCTTCCTTGAGCCTTGCCTTTGCTACAGGCCTCACGAGATGATGATCTTGGAGGCTGGGCCAGGTGGTCGAGTAAATTACAGGACAGACGTAAACCTTTCATTACGCTCGTAGGCCTACCTAGCGTTCGTCATTTCTGAGGAACGTTTTGGCTTTTTCTCTGTGTCATCTTTTATTTTCGCCTTCCTGGGCTTTTTTATTTTATCACAGTTGTCATTCTTCCCCTCTCTTCGTTTTCTCCTTCTTTCTACCATGATGGAGAATAAGAAGAATTAGGAGAATGAGATTTAGGGGAATAAGAATAAGAAGGATTAGAAAAATGAATAGACGAAGACGAAGACGAGGACGAAGAAGGAGAAGGAGAAGAAGATTTAGAAGAAGAAGAATTTGCGGAAGAAGAAGAAAAAGAAGAAGAATCGGGGAAAGAAAAAAAAAAAAGAAAAACAACAACAAAGAAGGGAAACGCTAATTAACCCCTTTCAACGAGGGGTTTTTACTAAACACCACCCAAAACAATCACAACATTTTAAAAACAAAATTATGAAGGGAAAGGGAGGGAGGGGTGGAGAAAAAAAAAGGTGAAAAAAAGGGGAGGGGGAAGAGGGGGTATGGTAGGGGGGTGGGCAAAAAGATGGAGGGGGGGGGGCAAGGTCACGTTGGGGGAGAAGAAAAAAAGAGAGGAAGGGGCGTGGGGGGGGGGTGGGGGTGATTACAGGGTGGGGGCTTAAAAGCAAACACTCTGTGCCCGCCCGCTCATTAGCTACGTGTGTGTGTGTGTGTGTGTTTGTGTGTACGAAAGAGAGAGTGAAGGGAGGGGAGGAAGGGAAAGAGAGAGAGAAGGAGAAGAGAGAGAGAGAGAGAAGAAGGAAGAGAGAGAGAGAGAGACACATAATCATCCTTGAAAATGAATAAATAAATAAATAAATAAAAAATAAAGAGAAAATAAAAACGGAAATTCCCCTCCCTTTTTAAAACGACAAAAACGTTTTTCAACATCATCACCTACAAATAAAAAAATTTTTTTAAAAAAAAAAAAAAAAAAAAAAAAAAAAAACGTTAACATGACCGAGAAAATGATACAGAACCCCGTTAATAAATATATACAAGCAGAACAAAAATATAACAGATCATTTCTAACTCTCTTTAAAGGAACCGCCATGATGAAGAACCGCGGATATTTAATTCCTCCTTATACACACCTTTTCCGCACCTAACTATTTCCTTTTCCCCAAAAAACGGCAGAAAAGGCCAAAATCGCCCCCTCCCTCCTCCTCCCTTCCCCCCCTCCCCCCCTCCCTTTCCCCCCCCCCCCCCCCCCTTTTTAACCCGTGACCCCTCCCTTTTCTTCTACCCCCTCCCCTCTCCTCTCCCACCCCCCACCTTTTGCCTTCTTGACCCCCCCCTTCCCCCGTCCCTTCCAACTACCCCCTCCCGCCCCCTGCTTCGACCCCTCCCCCGTACCTCCCCCCCGAAGGTACAACATGGGGGAAGGGGAAGGGGGGGGGGAAAGGGGGGGGGGGGGGAGAGAGGAGGGGATAAAAACCCCACTTTGGAATTTTCTGTTCTTTGGCCGCTTAATCTTACCACGGCGAAAGAAAAATAAAAGCGACAGATGCTATCATCATTTTTCATCTATAACCTACTACATGCATCTATCATCAGCTATCTATCTACTATCTATATGTCTATCTATCTATCTAAACGCTTCTCTCTCTCTTTTATTTATTCCGTCTCTCCTCTATCTTAATATACAAAAACAAACTCAATACAACACCATATACAAAAACGAAAATACGCATCCACATCCACCACGAGGCAAAGGAAGGAAAAAAAATATAAATAAAAATAATAACAGAAAAGGCACAAGCACCCCCCCCCCCCCTCCAACACGGTCCCCCATGGCATTCACAGAACCCTTGGTCCATCAGCGGGCGGTCATGAGCGGAAGGACCGGGTGATGGTATGGGAAAGCGAGGGGAGGAGGTGAGGGGAGGAGGTGAGGTAGGGGGGAGGGGAGGGGGGGAGGGGAGGAAAGAGGGGAGGAGGGGGGAGGAGGGGAGGGGAGGAGGTGAGGGGAGGGGGGGAGGGGGGAGAGGGGAGGAGGTGAGGGGGGGAAAGAAGAGGAAATGGGGGAAAAGGGGGGAAAAGGGGCGGGGGGGGAGGGGGAGGCAGGGGGGAGAAGAAGAGGAGAGAGGGGGAGAAGAGGGACATTGCGAGAAGGGGAGGGGAAAATGAAAGGGTGGGGAAGAGGGGAGGGGAAAAAGAGGGAAAAAGAGAATGGCGCAAGGGGGAAAGGAGGGGGAAGGCACAAGCAGGGCAGGAGGGGCATGCGGGGGCGCCCGGGGCCCCCCGGGGGGTAGGCCAGGGAGGGCCCCCCATTGGGGGGCCGGGCAGGTCCCCAACACGCTACTTTATAACCCCCCCAAAAAACCCAAGGCCCGCCGGACCTCTCCTTGACGGCCCCCTTCGGCGCCCTCGCCATGACCAATGGCCTTGCGCCCCTCCCCGGGCCCCTTTTCGCCCCTTTCGCCCTCTCGGGTTTTCCCCCCCTCTCGGGCCCCCTCGATCTCTTTGATCTCCCGCCCTCTCGGGCCCCCATTTTCCCCTCTCGATCTCTTCAAACTCCCGATCTCGGTCCCTCTCTTCCGTTTTCTCACTCTCTCCCCCCCCGTTATTTACCTGTTTTTCCTTTTATCTTTTTTTAAAACTTTTTTTTTTTTTTTTTTTTTTTTTTTTAAAAAAACTGAGGATTGCACCCCCCTTTCCCACGAATTCCCCCCTCTAAAAACGAAGGGTGTCAAAACAACTGAACAAATAAAAAAATATTAGATAAGTAATTAAGTTTCCCTTTTTAAACTAAAAGTTTAAACAAACAAAAAAACAACACAAAAAAAAACACACAAAACTCCAAAACAAAACAAAATCCCCAAAAAAAAACCAAAACAACACAAACCTACAGCAACCCCCACACACCAAACAAACAAAAAAATCTTAAAAAAAAAAAATAAATCTTTTCCCTTTCCAAAAAAAAAAATTATGAGTCCCCCGACCCGCGTCCCGATTTTCCTGGCCGAAGGGGCGGCAACGACACACACCCACAAACAAAAATTAAGGCCCCCAAAAACCCACAGACAGCAAAGAAGCCGAAGTTCCCCCCCCAAAAGTTATCCCCCGGGGAAAAGCACAACCTAGGACCCCGGGGCCCGGGACCCCCCCACCCCCCCCCCGGTGTGAGGGCAAGGGCGAAAAGGTAAAAAATTGGGGGAGGGTAAATTTTTTCCCTGGAGACTCGAGTGACAGGGAGGGTAAAGAGGGAGGAAGGAGGGGGAGTTTGGGGAGGAGGGGGGAGGGGGGGAGAGAGGAGGAGGAAAAGGGGGAAAAAAGAAAGAAAGGGAACCAAAAAGGGGAATGGGGTAAGGGGGGGGGAAAGGAAAAAGGGGGAAAGAGGAAAGAGGAAGAAAAGAAGGAATGAAGAAAGGGAAAAAGGGGGGGGAAACGAAGGGAATAAATATAAAAAATTTAAACAAAAAGATAGACGAACTAGATAGACGAACAGACATATAAATAACAACCGAATAAAAAAGAACAAAATAAGCAAAAATTACAAAACATAAAAACAGCGCATCAATAAAGAGCTGACGAGACACAGAAATAAAAAGAAACTTAGAAACCGGAGGAGACTAAAGAGCGAGAAAGAAAGACAAAAACAGAAAGGGCACAAGCAA
>NC_061823.1:32606280-32610950 GCF_019202785.1 Penaeus chinensis
AATGATCTACCTAATAACCATCATCAACATTGCAATGGCCATTACCATTCTCAATCACACCGCCATTGTTGTTATGCTTATTGTCACACACATACCATCATCATCAACTACTGTTACTATAAACATCATTCCAATCACAATGACAAATTTCTATCACAGTTACTAATACTACCATTGCTCCCCTCTTACCAACAAGCCAACTATTATCACAATCACCACCACTTTAGCGTCGTATTCCACTATACCTTTGCAATAAGCACCTGGAATTAATAGGTCATAATTCCCCCATTAATAGTGTGCTTGTATCAATCAAGAAGTAAACCAAGCACGAATTAATTAAAGACATATGCATGCATGACCGTGAGTGCATGCATGTTATCGAAGGAGGATGATTGCTTGCGCAGGAGGAGGAGGTGGAGGTGGAGGAGGAGGAGGAGGAGGAGGAGGAGGAGGAGGAGGAGGAGGAGGAGGAGGAGGAGGAGGAGGAGGAGGAGGAGGAGGAGGAGGAGGACGAGGAGGAGGAGGAGGGGGAGAATGAAGAGGAGGAGGAGGAGGAGGAGAAGGGGGAAGGGGGAGGAGGAGGAGGAGGAGAGAGAGGGAGGGGAAGGGGAAGGGGGAGGAGGAGGAAGAGGAGGAGGAGGAGGAGAAGTGTTAAGGAAGAAGAGGAGATTAAGGAGGAGGAGAAAGAGGAGAGGGAAGGTAAGAGAGTTAGAGAAGGGGGGTTAAGGAAGAAGAGAAGAAGGTAGAGGAGGAGGAGAAAGAAGAAGAGAAGGAGCCGGAGAAAGGGAGTGGGGAGGAAAGGCAGGAAGTGGAGGAGGCAAGAACAGATGAAGAAGAAGAAGAGAAGGAGGAAGAGGAGGAGGAGGGCAGGGGGAGGGAGAAATGACAATGGAGAAATAATGAAAACAAAGATTAAGGAAAAGTGAAAGTACAGAATAAAGAGAAAGAAGAGAAGGGGGAAGCTAAAGAGGAAAAGAAGACGTGGAAAGATTGATAGATAAAGAAGACCGAGGATAGAGACGATAGAAAGATGAAAAGAGATGGAAAAATAGAACCTGGAACGTGAAAGAGAATAAATGAGAGCATGAGGAGAAGGAGAAGTTGATAAAGAAGAGAAATAAGAGGAGGAAGAATAGAGTAGAAAGGAGTAACAGAAGAAACAGCTAAAAAAAACAAAAAAAAAGGGAGAATAAATAAATGAAAGGGTCTCTCGATGAGAAGAAGGAAAGAGAGAAATAGATGAATGATAAAAAAAGGACGAGGAGATGAAGAAAAAGAAAATAAGAAGAAGAAAGAAGAAGAAGATGAGGAAGAAGAGGAGGAGAAGAAGAAAAAGAAGATCGGAAGAAGAAAAAGAAGATCGGAAGAAGAAAAAGAGAAAGATGAAGAAAAGGATAATGATGATAATGATGATGATGAAGATGAAGAAGATGATAATGAGGATGATGATGATGCGAAGACTGAGGAGGAGCAGGAGAAGCAGAAGCAGCAGCAGGAGGATGAAGAGGAGGAGGAGGAGGAGGAGGAGGAGAAGAAGAAGGAGGAGAGAGGAGGAAGAGGAGAAGGAAGAGGAGGAGAAGCAGGAGGAGGAGGAGGAGGAGAAGAAGCAGGAGGAGGAGGAGGAGGAGAAGAAGAAGCAGGAGGAGAAGAAGCAGGAGGAGGAGGAGGAGGAGGAAGAAGAAGCATGAGGAGGAGGTGGAGGAGGAGACCACAGAAGGCTGCTCTAACATGGCATCATTATCCCCCGCGCCATTAACACCATCTTGACACGTGCATGTGCCTTCGGAGGCGCTGCCGTTTGGCGGCTCAATCACCCACACCTTCTTGAGATCGTTTAAGCAATCAAGTGACACGGCAACCTTTCTCCACCTCTTTCTCCACCTCTTTCTCCATCACTGTCTCCTCTTCTTTCTCTTTCTCCGTCTCCATCGCTGTCTCCTCTTCTTTCTCTATCTCTGTCTCCATCTCTGTCTCCTCTTCTTTCTCTGTCTCCTCTTCTTTCTCTTTCTCCATCGCTGTCTCCTCTTCTTTCTCTTTCTCTGTCTCCATCTCTGTCTCCTCTTCTTTCTCCACCTCTTTCTCCATCGCTGTCTCCTCTTCTTTCTCTATCTCTGTCTACATCTCTGTCTCCTCTTCTTTCTCTATCTCTGTCTCCATCGCTGTCTCCTCTTCTTTCTCTATCTCTGTCTACATCTCTGTCTCCTCTTCTTTCTCTTTCTCCATCGCTGTCTCCTCTTCTTTCTCTTTCTCTGTCTCCATCTCTGTCTCCTCTTCTTTCTCTATCTCTGTCTCCATCGCTGTCTCCTCTTCTTTCTCTATCTCTGTCTACATCTCTGTCTCCTCTTCTTTCTCTATCTCTGTCTCCATCTCTGTCTCCTCTTCTTTCTCTTTCTCTTTCTCCATCTCTGTCTCCTCTTCTTTCTCTTTCTCTTTCTCCATCGCTGTCTCCTCTTCTTTCTCTTTCTCTGTCTCCATCGCTGTCTCCTCTTCTTTCTCTTTCTCTTTCTCCATCGCTGTCTCATCTTCTTTCTCTATCTCTGTCTCCATCTCTGTCTCATCTTCTTTCTCTGTCTCCTCTTCTTTCTCTTTCTCCATCTCTGTCTCCTCTTCTTTCTCTATCTCTGTCTCCATCTCTGTCTCTTCTTCTTTCTCTGTCTTTCTCTCCACCTCATTCTCCATCTTTGTCTCCTTTTCTTTCTCTATCTCTTTATCCATTTCTGTCTCCTCTTCTTTCTCTGTCTCCATCTCTGTCTCCTCTTCTTTCTCTATCTCTATCTCCATCTCTGTCTCGTTTCCTTTCTCTGTCTTTCTCTCCACCTCATTCTCCACCTTTTTCTCTACTTCTCTTTTCATTTCTTTCTCCATCTCAATCTCTTCATTTCTCACCACTTCTTTTATATTCCTCTGTTTCTTTCTCCACGCTTTTCTATATCATTTGCTCCCCTATTTATCAAATTCTTTCGTTGTCTCTTTCTCTACCTTTTTTACCCATTTTTTTCTCCACCTTTTTATCATCTTCCTCTAATTCTTCGCCTTTCTGAAGATCTACCTCCTTCATTATTTATTTCTCCGTTTCTTTATCCACCTTTTTCTCTCTTCTTTCTCTGCCACCTTTTCCCACCTATCTCTACACCTCTTTCTCTTTTTCTGCCTCTTTCTCTTCCTTTTCCACCACCTTATCTTCTATTTCTTTTTCTTTTTTCCTTTATTTTTCTTTCTCCTTCCCTTTTTATTTGTCTTTATCTACCTCTTTTATCCTCTTCCTTTTCCACATCTCTCTCCATTTCTTCTTACTTCTTTTCCTAAACTTTCTTCTTCCTTTCTTTTCCTCTTTATCTTTCTCTGCCTCTTTCTCCTCCTCATTCTCTTTCTCTGCCTCTTTCTCCTCCTTTCTCTCTTTCTCTGCCTCTCTCCTCCCCTTTCTCTACCTCTCTCTCTCTCTTCTTTCTTCACCTCTATCTCCACTCTTGTTTCCTCCCCTCTTTTTCCTCCTCTACCTCTTTATCTTCATTCTCCAACAACCCCTTTCCCCCTCTTTCTCTGCATCTTGTTCCTCTATCTACGCTTTCCTCCCCCTCTTCTTCTTCTGTCCCTCCTCCTCCTCTTCATTCTTCGCCATCTCAATTTCCCTTTCTTCCCCTTTTCGATCACCCTTTTTTCGCATTATCCGTCTACACCCTCCTCCCCTCCCCCCTCCTAACTCCCCCTCCCCTTAAAATGACGTCTGGCCACTCCTAAAAATCTTACCCCCTCCCTCTCTCCCCTGTCTCCCCTCTCCCTCCCCCTCCCCCTCCTTCCACCTGCATGCAACTGGCAACATGAAACACATCACCTGTGGCTTATTGCTCTTGTCTTGTCTTTCTCTTTGTCTGTCTCTTTGTCTCTCGTTTTTCTTTCCTTCCGTGCCTCTGTCCTTTCTCTCATTCTCTGTCCCGTCTGTCTGTCCATCTGTCTCTAAGTTTTTCTCGCTCTCTTTGTCTATTTTATATTCTCTCTCTCTTGTCTCTCTCTGTCTGTCTCTTTCTCTCTCTCTCTCTCTCTCTCTCTCTCTCTCTCTCTCTCTCTCTCTCTCTCTCTCTCTCTCTCTATCTATCTATCTATCTATCCATCTATCTATCTCTCTCTCTCTCGATCTGCCGATCTAATCTGTCAGTCTATCTATCTATCTATGCACCCTTCTATCTATCTATCTACCTATATATCTCCATTTTTACCTGTTTATCTACTGACCTGTCTCTCTTCCTACTTAGATATACCGTCTATCTATCTACGTGCATCAATCTATCGATCTATCTATCACCCCTCTCTCCCCTGAACTCTTTTCTGTCCTTCTTGTCTCCTTCCATCTCTCCCCTCTCTCCTTCTCCCCTCGTTTGTCCTCTTTCTGTGTCCTTCCCTGTTCATCAGCACAATAAAAGTATAAAATGGTAAGTGATTGTAGTGATGATAAAATACTATTACTACTGCCACTACTACTGCTACTACTACAACTACTATTACTACCACTACTAGTTATGATAATAATAACAATAATAAAAAAGGTAATGATAATACCAACAATAATATTAATGATGATAATGATAATGATAATAGCAATGCTAATATCAATTATATAATCATATCATGATAATAATATAATAATAATGATAATGACAATGATAATGCTAATA
>NC_061823.1:32611050-32618550 GCF_019202785.1 Penaeus chinensis
ACTCCCCCTCCCCCTACCCCCCACCCCCAGCCCCCTCCCGACCCCCCCCCAAACGCTCCGGTCCTCAGCATCCTTGTTGTGACGTCAGAGTGACGCACTTGTCATTGTAGACGCGAGATATAACTAGCCTTCCCTGCCGCTTCATGCCACTGTATATGCGACTGCGCGCCCGCCCGCCCGCACACGGCTGCCCGGCTGGCGGTTTAACATAGGATAATTAGAACCACATGCTTAGCCCACGCTACTCCCCCCCCCCTCTCCCCCTTCCCATCCCCTCCCCCTCCCTTCTCCCTTCCCCCTTCCCTTCTCCCCCTCCTATTGGCCAAACTAACCCCCCATCTCCCCCCCACTGTCCATCCCCCCCCCCGCTGCTTTAGTGATGACACCCTACACTATATGCGTGACGTAATCGATAATTATGTAATTATATGTCTCTTTCTTTATCTAATAATGTTTTTTGTTTATCTCGTATATATATATATATATATATATATATTTAGGTATGTCTTTTCTTTCTCTGCTTCGCCTTTCTCTCTCCCTCTTTCTCTCTTCCTCTCTTTTTCTTTTCTCTAATCTCTTCTTTAAACAACTTTGCCCCCACACAAAAAGAAGAAGAGAGAGAGAGAAAAAAAAAGGGAGGAAGTGATAACACAGATATGCTAATTTGCTTCGGAAGGAGGCTGAAGGAGAGATAAATAAACAGTGAGAGGGCGAAAAAAGGAGATAGAGAGAGAGAGAGAGAGAGCGAGAGCGAGAGCAAGAGAGAGAGACAGAGATAGAGAGACAGAGAGAGTGAGAGAGAGAGAGAGAGATAGACAGAGAGAGGGAAGAGAGGGAGAGAAAGAAAGAGGGGGAAAATAAGTGGCAGTCGTGCGAGGGTCGTATTTTGTCGCCTCCGAGGGGAATGTTTGGGTGTTGACCTGGGCAGCCTAAGGGGAAAAGGGGAAGCGGGACTTCTCCATTCCCCTTCTCCCCTCCTCCCCCCCCCTTCCCCTCCACCACCACATACGCCTTCCATCGCCTCCTCGCCGAGGGGATGCATGAGGGGAGCTTTAGGTCGCCGGTGATGAGTTAAACATGTAAATAAGCGGAGGTCCAGCTGGCCTCTCTGACCTCCCCCCCCCACCTTTCCCCTCGACGACCCCCCCCTCTCCTCCCCTTTCTGGCCTCCTCCTCCTCCTCTTCCTTCTCCCCATCTCCCTTTCTCCCCTCCACCTCCTTGGGGTCATGTGTCATCCGCTCTCCCCTCTCCCCTTCTCCCCCCCTCCCCCCCTCCCCCCCCACTCACCCGTCCAAACATTCCTGCCTCCTCCCTCCTACCCCCTCTTTTCCCCTCTCCCTTCCTCGTGATTATCATATATGCTTATGTTTTCATGATCAGAATTACATTCGTTATTCTGTTATCAGCTTCTTTAACATAAGTTATCTGTGTTTTATTTTCTCTCTCGTTATTTTTTTTTTTCCTTCGTATTCTTCACTTCTCCTTTTTCCCTTTTTTTTTTTTACTACCCCCTGCTCTTCCCCCTTCTCCTCACCTCCCCATCTCCTTTTCATCCTCTTCCTCCTCCTCTTCCTCATATTCCTTCTTCCCCTCTTCCCCTCCCTCCCCCCCCCCATCCCCTCCGTCTCTCGAAAAGGTGCCACACAGACGGCCGAGTGCCACTTCATGGGGCCACAAACGTATTACGGCCCCGTCTGCTAATCTCCAAGTTCGTGTTTGTTCGTTTGTTTGTTTGTTCGGAGGCCGTCTGGCCGGCCATTAATGACGTCGGCGGTGTTTCCTTAGTTCTGTATTTGTGTTGTTGTTGTTGTTGCTGTTGTTGCTGTTTTGTCTCTTTCATGACTTTTATTACTTTTTTTGGTTATAGTTTTTGTCAGCGTTTCTGATGTTATTTTTTTTCTCTCTCTTTATAGAGAGATATGGATTTTATTTTAAACAATGGATATTCTTTCACTGTCATAACAACGAATAGTATTACAAACATCACTACCAATTTCGAAAATAAACGAATATTACTGATTACATTACTAAAACTCGTTCCTCCAACTGTTATCCGCGTTCTTCATTGTTCCCTTTCGTTATTATCCCTACCCCCCTTCTTCTCCGTTATTATTTTACTCCGGTTATTCGCACCGTGAATGATGTCCGCCCATCAAGCCCTCCCTTTCTTACGATTAACCTTCCGCTGAGGTCAAGCTTTGTCTCACGCCCTCACGCCCTCACGCCCTCATCGCTCAGGTGAATATGAGGGCGGCGGTATAGGGTGGAAGGTGGAGGGAAAGGAGGAGGAGGAGGAGGAGGAGAAATAAAGGAAAAGGGTAAGCGATAAGAGAGTAAAAAGGGGGAGGAAGGGGTCAGAGCTTAACTTATTCTCCAGTTCCTTCTAAATCCTCCTCACCTTCCCGCTTCTTTCCTTCTCCTTCTTCTCTCCTCTTCTCCTCCTCTCTTTTCCCCTTTTCCTCACCTACTTTTCTTCCGTTACATTTTCTCTTCTGTTCATTAACGCTTGATCGCCATGGATCTTCTTTCCGTTGTATTCTTATTTATTTTCTAAATCTTTTCACACGGGTTGAGGTCTTGGGTCGCTCTAGGTCCGGGTTATGATATGTATTAGCGCAATTACCAAGCCTGCGCGGTCGACAAGTGGCCGCGTGTGAGAGAGAGGTGTGGGAAACGAGAGGGAGAGGGAGAGGGAGAGGGAGGGAAAGGGGGGAGGGAGAGGGAGAGGGAGAGGGAGTGGGAAAGGGGGAAGGGAGAGGGAGAGGGAGAGGGAGTGGGAAAGGGGGAAGGGAGAGGGAAAGGAAGAGAGGGGGAGAGGTAGAAGGAGACGGAAGGAGAAGGAGAAAGTGTGGAAAGTGTGTGTGGAAAAAAAAAAAAGGATAAGAAAGAGAAAGAGAGAGAGAGAAAAAAAAAATGAAAAATAAAAAAAACGAAAGAGCAAACATATGCTACACTAAGCAAAAAAAAAAAAAAAAAAAAAAAACGAAAGAGAGGTACACACACACAACCCAAATACAAAGGTCATTTCGAGCACCTCGACCCCTCCGCCTCGCACCTGCCGACGTCGGTAACCTCAGCCCCCATCGCCGCCGCCGCCGCCGCCGCCGCCGCCGCCCCGCCGCCGAGCCCGCTAACCCGCTATCGCCGCGCCAACCAGTACCGGGCAACCTCGTTATGACGTCACGATCGGGGGTTCATTTGTGACGTCACGAATGGGTTAGAGTGCAAGGATTTTGAGTGTTGTTGTTATTGTTATTCGCTATTGTTCTTCTTACTGCGGTTGTTGTTATTTGTTTTTATTATTATTATCATTATTATTATTATCATTATCATTTCGTTATTTATTATTGTTATATCGTTATCATCATTATCATTAATGTTGTTATTATTATTCATATTTAATAGAGTATCTGCATTATTGTTTAAGGTTCTCTCCTTCCTTCCCTCCTTCCCTTCCCTCTCTCCCTCCCTTCCCTCCCTCCCTCCCTCCCTCCTTCCCTCCCTCCTTCTCTCCTTCCCTCCCTCCCTCCCTCCTTCCCTCCTTCCCTCCTTCCCTCCCTCCTTCCCTCCCTCCTTCTCTCCTTCCCTCCCTCCCTCCCTCCTTCCCTCCTTCCCTCCTTCCCTCCCTTCTCTCCCTCCCTTCTCTCCCTCCCTCCCTCCCTCCCTCCTTCCCTCCCTTCCCTCTCTCCTTCGCCTGTCATCACCCACACGTCCCCTTGATATTAAGTACACCCTTTCATCATTCACCAATACCCCCTTCACCCCCCCACCCCCTCCCCTATCCTCTCCTTCACCCCCACCCCCACCCTACTTACCTCCCACCATCAACCTGTTTCTCCACCTGCTGACCTTTGACCTGCCCTCCCCCCCCCTCCTAACCCCCCCTCGTGACCCTTAGTGACCTCCTCCCTGGTTCAAGTGGTCACGCTAAGGGGTGGGGGGGTCACGCTAAGGGGGGGTGGGGTCACGGTAGGGGGGACGGGGGGGGGGGGGGGTAAAAGGACCATTTGATAGCTGTAATCCCAGTGATTAAAGTGACGGGAGACAGGTGTTTGCTTGTTTGTTTGTTTGTTTCCTTGTTTCGTGTTTTGCTCCAAGTATGTGTTTCTTTGGTCTGTTTGTCTCATTTATTTTTGGGGGGAGAGAGAGAGAGAGAGAGAGAGAGAGAGAGAGAGAGAGAGAGAGAGAGAGAGAGAGAGAGATAAAGAGAGAGAGAGAGAGAGAGAGAGAGAGAGAGATAAAGAAAGAGAGAGAGAGAGAGAATAAACATACGACCATACGCGAAAGTAAAGAAGGAAGTATAAGATAGACCGATATAGAAGGAGATAAGGAAGAAAGTCCGATAGCTAGATCCCTCACAAGAAGGACGAGATAGATTGGTCGGCGAAAGGTGAATGGATGATCTATGGTTGTGCGTGGGCGTGGGCGTGGGCGTGGGGGTGGGGGGTGGGGGTGGGGGTGGGGGGAAGATCTGCCCTCTCCCATCCACTTCCTTCCCCCCCCCCCCCCGCCCATTCTCAGGGAGTGGAATTAGGCCGCCCCAGGTCTGTAAACGGTGGGCGTGAGAGAGAAAGAGAGAGAGAGAGAGAGTGGGAGAAAGAAAGAGAGAGAGAGAGGAGAGAGAAACTATTGATGACAGAATTATTTCGTCTTTTTTTTTCCATCGTTAGTTGCTGTTTGTATTTTAATCGAAAAAAAAGTTTCTCAAACTGTGTGATCATTTTATAATTAGTTTTCTCACCCCGCCAAAATGGCTCTCTGATTGAAGTTATGCTACGCTGAGCTTACTGGGAATCAGTCAAAATATACGTTCTATTAACGAGCTAACCGCAATGGACATGTCGGGGAAAAAAAATATATATATAAAGCAATTTCGCGATAGAAGTTCATAACAAAGAAACATCATTCCCCGGGTCTTTCGTCGCGTGATAAATCTACGGAGTAAAACCGCCATAGTTGGGAAGTCGATGGCGTCAATATTGCGCAATATTACTAGCAACCAGATTCTCTTTCTCGTTTTTCCTGGTAATTATCATTAATGGCATTGCAAAGTAAGAATGGTTATATTATACTCGATCTTATGCAATCGTATGTACAAAATAGATGAGATGGATATAGCATTTTTTACGTTTGTTTGTGATTTGCAGTTTTATGAAGCAATGATGCGGCCAAAAAGCGATCGAGCGAAAGGCATCTGGAAAACACGAAAGGAAGAGGGGAGGAAAGAGGGGGAAATAGCAAGAGTAATAAATAGGAAGAGGGAAATAAGGAGAGAGGAATAGAAGGAGAAAGAGGATGTGAGGAAAAAATAGAGAGGGGTATATTTATATTAGAAAGGAGAGGAGGAAGATAAAAAAAGAAAAAAAATAGAGGGACAAATAGAAGAATGAGAAAGGGGTGAAATAATGGGCATAATGGGGTGAAAAGGGGGGAAGAAAGGGTGAAAAAAAAGGGAGACATTTGTAGACTCAGAAGAAGCGACCATTTTCAGATGTGTGACGTCACGGGCTGCTGGACGCTCGCTTGACCTGAAAGATTCTTAGAAACTTTATTTTTATTTTTCTCTCTCTATTATTCTTTTCTCTTTTTTTTTTCTTCATCCCGTTTTTGTTTTTTAACTTCTGGTATTTATTTATGTTTTTTTTTTTGTGTGTTTATTTTTTTCTCTGTGTCTGTCTGTGACTTGGGGAAGATTTTTGGAAATGGCGGTAAAGGCGAAGAAGAAGAGAGAGAGAGAGAGAGAGAGAAGATAATTACAAAGGTGAAGAGAGCAATGAAAGAGAAAGTTGGAGAGAGAGTTAAATACACAAGATAATCATATATGTCGAAATTATTTCCAATGACTTCAGGCGAGTATAATCGAGATCGGTTCGTGAAGTAATGAATTATTTCAGAATGACTTAATCATGATTTACATTCTTTTCTCTAACCTCCCCCCCCCCCCACCCACCCATCTTCCCTCTACCTGTACCCCTCTTCCCTCATCCCCCTACCCCTTTCCCCCTCACCCCCTCACCCCCTTACCCTCCCTTTGCCTCCCCCTCCCCCTTCTCATCTTCATTTTCTCCCCCCACCATCTCACCCCCAACCCTTCCTCCTCACCCGTTCTCCCTTCCTCCTTCCCCTCCCTCCTCCCTCTCCCCCCCATCCCCCTCCCTCCCCCGCTGAGAGGCCTATAGACATGATATGGCAACGATGTGTAACTGAAGTGATCGACGTGTGTAAATTTCTGACATGAATTGTTTATCTTTTTTTTTTTACTGAAGGGAAGAGGTATAAGGAGGGGGGGGGAAGGAGAAAGGGGAGAGAGGGGGGGGGGAAGGGGGGAAGGAGAAAGGGGGGAGAGAGGGGGAGGAAGAATTTGATTAGTATGCCTGTATGGATATGTTTATCATATTATTGTTGATGTCTGTTTGTTTGTTAACGAAAGACGGAAAAGATAGCCTAGAAAAAAAGTAAATATAACATCAAAAAATCTCAATAACAAAAAAGAAATGTAGATTTATATTGAAAAGATAAAGGAAGGAAGCGAGAGAGACTGGCAAGAAATCGGCAAGGAGGAGAGAGAGAGGCACCCCAAAGACGGACATCTTGGCACCGTCCGCAGCGAAGCCAGTCTGGATGAAGAAGGAGAAAGCGAGGGAAGAAGTAGTGCCAGGGCCAGTGCCAGCTTTTGTGGGAGGGAGGGAGGGAGGGGAAGTGGGGGGGAAGGAGGGGGGAGGGGAGAAGAAGAAGGGACACGGAACCAGAAATGAGGGAAATATGGGGTAGCGCTTCCCCTCTCTCGCTGACCGATTTTCCCCTCGTTCTCTCTCTCTCTCTCTCTCTCTCTCTCTCTCTCTCTCTCTCTCTCTCTCTCTCTCTCTCTCTCTCTCTCTCTCTCTCTCTCTCTCTCTCTTTCTTTCTGTTCTTTATTCTCTTCTATTCCCTTTCTTTGCCATTTCTAATGATTTCTCCCTTATCTCCATTTTTGTCTTTATCTATTAATCTCTCCTATTTATCTTCTCCTTTCTTCTTTCATTTTTTTTTCTTTCCATTCTTCTAATTTCTCCCATTCTCTTCCTCCTCTACTTATATTCCTCTTTCATCGCTTATTCTCTCCTCGGTTCTTTCTTCTCTTTCGTCTGCTGGGGAGAAAACTCGACTGAAATTTTGTGGGAAGATCTTAGAGTGATTAGAGGGGGGTGAGGGGGAGGAGGAAGGGGAGAGGGAGGGAGGGAGGGGGTGAGACCCAGCAGGGGGCAGGTCGGCGCATAGGGAGAGGTGGGGGGGGGTGTAGGGGAGGGAGGGGATGAGATGCCTTGAAGGAGGAATTGAAGATGTAATTCATTTTCTTTTGTTTTCTGTCCTTACTCACATATTTATTTGTTTATTGATTAAATATTATTATCCCCCCCTTTTTTATCTCTCTCTCTTTTATGCTATTCTTTTGTGGCTGTGTGTGAAGATGAACACATACATACACACACACATGCAAATACACACTCACACACGCAGTC
>NC_061823.1:32625110-32630110 GCF_019202785.1 Penaeus chinensis
TCTTTATCTATCTAACAAATTAAATAATATTTTTTCCCATTTTTTCTCTTTAAGTCTACCTGAAAGAATGAGAGACATATAGAAAAATAGATAAATAAATAGATAAATAAATACAACAATAGGCTCACACACACCGCAATGACAGACACACAAACGCACACACAGGAGGGAACAGAGACCTAAAAACCGCCCTGTGTGTCGCCGCCTAATTGAGCCCCGCGCTTCGTAACCCCCCTCCCTTCCCCCCAACCCCCCCAAACCCCCTCCTCTCCCCCCCAACTCTCCCCCTCCCTCTCCTCCACGAAAAACCCCCCTCCCCTCCCCAAAACCCCCCACCCCCCCCCCCCCCCCCCCCTCTATCCTTCTTACTTCCGTCCTTCTTACTTAACCTTCTCGCAAATCCCAATATTTCTCTCTACGTCTTTTTGACTTCTCTAACTTCCCTCTTTTCCACATCGCCCCCCCCCCCCCATCCACTATACCCCCTCCCCCAAACCCCCCCCCCCCCCTTTTCCCCCCCCCCCCCCCACTCCCCCCCCTTTTTCCCCTTTCCCCCCCCACTAACAAAACCCTTTTCCCCTTTCCCCCCCCCTCCTCCTCCCCCACCCCCCCACCCCCCCCCCCCCTTTTCCTCCAATTTTCCCCCCACCCAAAACCCAAAAAAACCCCCTCCCCCAAAAACTCCCCCCCCAAAAAAACCCCCCTTTTTTCCCCCCCTCCCCCCCCCCACTACCCCCCCCCCCCCCCCTTTCCCCCCCCACTCCCCCCTTTTACAAACCCCCCCCCCCTGGCCCCCGCTAAAGCCCCACGTTTTTAGCCGCTGGGGGAAATCCACCAGGGCCGGGGAAACAGGTAAAACGGGATCATTCCAACATCAACCTCTTACTCCCTCTTTAAACCATCCTCATCATCGCCACCGACATGATGGACTCGTTCCCCTCCTTCTCCATCCCCCTCCTCCTCCTCTTCTTCTTCTGATCTTCCTCTTCCGTCTCTTTCGATTTCTCTTTCTCCCTTCACTTCCTATTTGCATTTATCTCCTTATCTTCATCTCTCCCCGTCTCTCGTTTTCGTATTGAATATACCTATATATTTTCCCCTTTCCACTTTTCTTCACTCATCTTCCTCCTCTTCTCCGGCCATCTCTTTCTTTACGCATTTATTCCGTATCTTATTTCCCTTTCTCGTCGCCTCTCTCTTTCTCTCTCCTTATCACCCACGTCTAGTTACCGACAGGACAATATTTACTATAATGAGAAGGGCGCCGTAATGGAAGCAGCAGTACCAGTAACAGCACTAATATTAGGATCTGTAAAAATAGCAATAAAGATAAGGAAGAGAGCATGATATAAGAGGAAATGAATAAAGAACGATAAGGTAAATGGAGAATCAAACAAAGGAGTAAATATGCGACACAAGAACAACGGAAAAAAAATATAGATAGATAGACAGATAATATATCTATATATACATACATACATACATACATATATACATATATACTACAGCTCTCCCGTTCATTTTCCTTCCTTCCTTCCTATTCTCCGTCTTACGTTCCTTTCCCTCTTTCCCTCCCCTCCATACCCTCCCTTCCCTCCCTCCTACCCTCCCTCCTACCCTCCCTCCTACCCTCCCTCCCTCCCTCCTTCCCTCCCTCCTCCCTCCCTCCTTCCCTCCCTTCCTCACCTCCTTCATCAAGAGAAGCATTGGTTCCTCTCCACTTCATTAGCACCGTCATCGCCGTTATCATGGCCGTCAGTGTAGAGGGAAGGGGGGAAGGAGGGGATAAAAAGGGGGAAGATAGAGGGTGGAGGACGATGGAGATGATGAGAGAAAGATGGAGGAAGGGAGGGAAGGGAGGGAGAGAGGAGGAGATAGAGAGGTGGAGAAAAGGAAGGAAGGGGGCAAGAGGGCGTTAAAGAGACGGTAGAGAATGCGAAAAGGGAGTTAGAAAAGGGGAAGAACGGAAGACAATGGTAATAAGGCCGCACGCGCGAAAGAAGGAGATAAAAGAGAAATCACCAAAAAAGGGGAAAACCCGCAACGATAACAACCGTTCATGTATCTGTCACGCTTGTCCATACCGAGCTCCCCTCTCCCCTCTCCCCTCGCCTCCCCTCTCCCCCCTCGCCTCCCCCCGCCTCCCCTTTCCCCTCCCAACTCCCCCCGAATCCCTCTCCCCTCCCGACTCCCCCCGCCTCCCTTCTCCCCTCCCGACTCCCCTCGCCTCCCCTCTCCCTCTCGCCCCTTCGTCGCCAGTGGTAGAAAGTCGCCGCCCACGAACCTCGTCGGTGCTAAGGCTATCAACACCTCTGCCCTCTCTTCCCTTCTCTCCTCCTCCCTCTTCTCCCCTCTCTCCTCCTCCTACGCCTCCCCCCCCCCTCTCTCTCTCTCATCTCCCCGGGTCAGTGAGGGGAGCCGACCGTACATCGCGACCTGACGCATCTGTCTTGCTCCCCTTTCACGAGCCCTCAGCCTCATCTTCTTATCTCTTTCTCTTTCTGTTTCTTTCACATTTTCGTTCTCTTTCTGTCTGTCTGTCTGTCTGTCTGTCTGTCTGTCTGTCTGTCTGTCTGTCTGTCTGTCTGTCTGTCTGTCTGTCTCTCTCTCTCTCAAAATCAGATCAAATAAAACGACGAAAAAAAACGAAAACAAAACAACTAACTTTTTCCTCTTCCCCCTCCTCCCCCCTCACCCCCTCCCCATATGATTCTATAACACACCTGCGTAATAAAAATGACGAGCTATCACAAAACAAGTGTGTGCGTGTGTGTCGATCAGGAGGGGAGGGGGTAAGGAAGGGGGAGAGGGGGTAAGAGAAGGAGGGGAGAGTGATAATAATAGAAATAATAGTAATAACAATTATAATAATTATAATAGTAATAATAGTAATAATAATAATAATAATAATAATAATAATAATAATAATAATAATAATAATAATAATAATAGTAATAATAATAATAACAATTATAATAACAATTATAATACTAATGATAATATTAAAGAATTATAACAAGACTAACAATTACATTACAATAACGATTGAAGAAACAGCATAAAATATTTACAATAATAATAATAATAATAATAATAATAATAATAATAATAATAATAATAATAATAATAATAATAAAAATAATAATAATAATGATAATGATAATGATAATAATAATAATAATAATAATAATAATAATAATAATGATAATAATGATCATAATAATAATGATAATAAAAACAATAATAACAACAAATAACAACAACAACAATTATAATTACAATAACAACACCAACAAACGCAATAACAGCCATCCCGCAAACACGAGCAACGGCAAATCAACGGCACAACAAAATGAACCCAACACCACGCTAAGAGGCAGAGCGAGAACAGCATCGTGATATCGGCGACAGGCCTTCGCGAATCGGAAAATTCTCGCCACGTTATAGGGAGCAGTCGCGGCCGCTAACTCAGTGCGCGTGGTCCGTAATCTGCGCATTGTGGTATTCAATTTTATTTTTGAAGTTATATTTCTGTGTTATTTTTGTTTAGTTGGGGTAAGGGGTGGGGGGTGGGTGGGGGAAGGGTGAGGAGGAGGAAAGGGTGGGTGGGTGAGGAGAAAAGGGGGGAAGAGGGAGAGGAAGGATGAGGGGAAAGGGAGAGGGAGAATAGAGGGAAAGGAAGGATGAGGGAAAAGGGAGAGGGAGAAGAGAGGGAAAGGGGAAGGAGGGAAAATGAGTGGAAGGAAAATGGGGAAGAAGAGAGAAAGAATGGAGGAAGGAAAATAAAAGTAGGAAAAGAAGGAAGACAAGAGAGATCGACAGAAAGAAAAGAGAAGATAAGAAAAAAGATAAAGAGAAGAGGAAAGCATGGGAAGGGGAAGAGGGGGAGAGGGGGGGAAGGGGAAGAGAGGCGCGTAAAACGATACATTCTGTTCGAATTAATGAAATTTGAAAAAACGGCGATTCGTTTTTCGGCGGATCCATTTGCGCGCGAATTTGTGTCCTGTGCGATATTCCCTTCAGTATTTTTTTTATCTTTCTTTTTCTTTCTTTTTTATCACATTTCCTTATTCTATTTTACGGCTAAATTCGAATTGTCGCCACATCAAGACAGAAAAAGGAAATATGATAATCTTTTTTTTTCTCATTTTTTTTGAGGGGGGGAGGGGGAAGAGACCGAAAAAAGATCGCAAAACGAAGAACGATAATAATAATAAAATAACAATAAAGAGCCGACAAAGGAAATAAAATAAGTGAACATAAATAAAAACGCAAAATAATTATAAGGTTTATGAAAAAAACACAAAGCCGACAAACGAACAGACTAAATAGTAATGAAAGAATAAAAAGAAAAGAAAAAGTAAGAACCGAAAAAATACAAAAGACAAATAAAAGAAAAAGAAAAAAAAAAGAAAAAAGAAAAAAAAGAAAAAGAAAAAGAAAAAGAAGCCTAAAAAAGAAAGACAGAAAAAAAGACAAAAAGACAAAAAAAAAAAAAAGCTAAAATTCCGCCACCAAAATTCGCCTCCTAATGGACACGAGGCGCGATTTCATTGGTCCAACTCCAACTGCCAATAATTTCGGGCGGGAATTTAATGTACACTTAAATCCCGGTCTATGATTGGCTCTCAGTGGTCATAATAACATTAACAGCGCTCCCTTTGTCCGGTCGCCGCTTCGTTCGCTGTAGAAATGGAAACCGAGGCTGCGTGTATATATGGTCAGTAATACAATTTGCAATGCCGAAGGGGAGATCCGGTAAGTAAAGGAAAGCAAAGCCTACGTGGGATGCAAGCTTGCAACAGCGCTATTTTGAGAAGGGGGGAGGGGGGGAGCGGGGATTTTTAAAATTGATTGACCGGAGTTTTAGTATACTGGATGTTCCAGTATTCTAAAACAAAATATCTCTTTACTTATGTATTTTTTATAATTCCATGTTATAAAGGAAATGTGTATCAGTGTGTATTTATTCAGTTACTCGTGTAGCTTAATGTATCTGT